>NC_067398.1:230760554-230779553 GCF_016432865.1 Antechinus flavipes
TTATCAATATCATAAGACTTATCACATTCAAACTAAGGAGTAGCTAATGGAGTTGCTGGCTGTGTAAGGAAAGAATTTCTCATGATGGAGCTGGGGACTATCACATCACAAATCTGAACTTCTGAATGATTTCTTACTCAATTTTTTTAGTTTTGCTGCATCACACTGGAATCAGAGACATGAGAAAGAAAAAAAGGCTTAGGAACTCTTAACAATGATTTTTTTAAAATGCCAGGCATTATTCTATTACTGAATCTGGGAAGAAGGTAATTTCCTCCATTAAGGGAGAAAATAATGTGAATGGGTCTTCCCCACCAATAAAATGGGTGATGTTGTAAAGAAACCTGATGAATCACAAGAGCAATTTGAGATCATGGAATCAATGCAGAGACTCTTTCTACTTCTGAATTTCATAAGCTTGGGAATTCTCTGAGGATTTATTATTTCAAAGCCAGCTAAATTCTTTTTTTTTTTTAAATAGCTTTTTATTTACAAGTTATATGCATGGGTAATTTTATAGCATTGACAATTGCCAAACCTTTTGTTCCAATTTTTCCCTTCCTTCCCCCCACCCCCTCCCCTAGATGGCAGGATGACAAGTAGATGTTAAATATATTAAAGTAAAAATTAGATACACAATAAGTATACATGACCAAACCGTTATTTTGCTGTACAAAAAATATTTCTCTGAAATAGTGTACAATTAGCCTGTGAAGGAAATCCAAAATGTAGGCAGGCGAAAATATAGGGATTGGGAAGTTAATATAATGGTTCTTAGTCATCTCCCAGAGTTCTTTCACTGGGTGTGGCTGGTTCAGTTTATTACTGCTTCATTGGAACTGATGTGGTTGATCTCATTGTTGAAGAGGGCAACGTCCATCAGAATTGATCATCATATAGTATTGTTGTTGAAATATAAAATGATCTCCTGGCCCTGCTCATTTCACTCAGCATCAGTTCGTGTAAGTCTCTCCAGGCCTTTCTGAAGCCAGCTAAATTCTTAAGAGAATCCAGAAGGGTACCACCCTTTGTCCCTTTTTAGGTGCCTGAGATTGGAACGTATTTGCAATTGGATCCATAAAGATGAATGGCTAAAGCAGTTGACTCCCTAGCAGGGAATCTGACATTGTAATATTCCTAAAAGAAATGGGTTTGTTAGACTGATTTTATGCATCACTACTCTCCATCTCACTTCCCCTACCTCCATGTCCTGTCACACCTTTTGAACAGCCTGCTTGGGGAGCTATTTAGATTCTGCCTTGTGAATAGTTTCAGATTTCAGCTGTGTCATTCCTTCCATACAACTATACAGATATAGGATGATTAGCTAGAGAGATTTGAGTAGGAGGCTAGAATAGCTGTGGCTTGGGGCTGGGGTCTTGCCAGGTGGGCAAAAAAGCAATTACACTTCCTAAAGGGAAGCTTTGGAGGTGCTTGCTGAAGCATGGAGTGGACAAGAAAGCAACTGACAGCCAATAAGGATGCTAATAGAAGTGTACAGGAAAATTCAGCACCAGAGAAAGAGCCTTTTAGGATAATGTAAGCCTGAAGTTTGCCCTGAAGTCCTGTCCCATTTGGAGCATCCAGGGGAGGCAACAGAAGGCATACTATGGAGGGGAAGGGGTAACAGGGACTTTGGGTCTTTCAGTAACCTCTCAACATGTCACTGTCATTGTCATGTCCGACTCTTTGTGACCCGTTGGACCACACTAGAAGGATCTGCCATTTCCTTCTTCAGTTCATTTTAAAGGTGAAGAAACTGAGGCAAACAGAAATTGCCCAGGATCACACAGCTAGTAAGTGTCTGAGATCAGATTTGAACTCAGTTATTCCTGACTCTGGACCCTTGCCCTTGAACATTACAGAGAATAAGGCCAAATGGAAATCTTTGGAGTTGCCAGAACCATTGCATGTAGTTAACACCAAACAATATTATGTGTATATGTGTGAAAGATAGTTCTTCTCTAGAGAAAAAGATGATGATACCTGGAATTGTTATATCAGCTCCCTTTATAACCATGGTGTAAAACTTAAATAGAAATGGATTTCCATAAGCCAAATATTGACTTAGAAAACAACAAATAAACATCTATAAGAAAATTTTAGGCTCAATTTTATTAGTGCCATTTACTTAAGATGAACAGGTTACTTAGCTAGCTAAAGTCTGAAAAATAAAGTTGAGGTCTAGTGTTAACCAGTTTCTACTCTGCAAATTCCAGCTTGAGATGTCAACTCATACTCTGGTTTACTAGCTACTTTCTATTTTATTATCTATGTCCCCTTTCTGCCAGCTATTCTTTGAGGTGCAAATCATATCCTTCTGTTTTCTGTAAAATTCCCTTGTACCCATTTTATCTATATAACCAAAATCTATGTTATTTTATTTGTCTTTCATTTTCAAAGGGGCCACTGACCATCGCAGGGGATATCTTAACATTCTCAAATTGGATTTAAGTGAGGCACTATTGCACAAAGTTGTCAGTCTAATTCTCTATTCCAGAGTCATCAAAGTCCAATGTTATAAGTCAGAACAATTAGTGATGATCTAGGATGCAGTGGGCAACCTTTCCCCCCTCAATATCTGACCAAGCTCTAAGGGCCCCACAGAGCCTACTTCAGCTGCCTTCATGGCCATTGAAACAAATTGTTTTCACTTGCCCATTCCACCTGGGGAATTCTTCATATGCTTGGGGTAGACCCTCCCTCAGCTCACCAATGGATTTAAGGTTCTTCAGTTACTCTCAACCTGGTTTAGCCCATCCTGTCTTGATGGTTTACTGGAGGGTGGCCATTGTACATGCTACAGTTTGCTGAAACCAGAAGTGCCAGGTGCTAGGTGCCAGGCGGACCCCCAAGGCAGATGAGCAGCCCTGGAAATGGCTCAACAAGCCCTCACACCAGAGATACTTGTCCTCCTTGAACATCCCACCAAAACCTAGATCAAATTGCTAACACTGCTCCTCAGGACTCGTGGATGTTTTTGCATACAATAAGGCCTGTGTTCTGAGCATAATAAATTCCCCTGCCCACCATAGCTCTGTGTTGTTGATTTTTCTGACTGGTACTGATACCAGTCAAGAGAGCTTGTACCAGTACCAAGACTTGGTACCTATCAAGAGATCCCCAGATAAATTTTATCATACTATGTTGTAATATATTTTTGTACTACATTTTTATTTATTTTACTACACATTTCCTAGTTATATTTTAAACTGGTTTTGGCAGCATTTGAGTTTTTTGGGTTACTCGAGGATCTGCTGGCAACAAGCTAGAACAATCAATTGTTGCTGATGAGGGAGGACAGATGGGAAAATATGAGAATAATTATAATATTATTTATTATATAGCATTATTTATTTTTATTACATATGATAATAATATTATATGTTAATATAATATTAAAATATATTTTATTATATAGCATCTATTATGTGTCAGGCACTGTGCTAAATGCTTTACAGATATTATCTTATCTGATTCTTACAATGATCCTTCAAGGTAGGTCACTATTTTACAGTTGAAGAAACTGAGGCATTTGGAAGGTAAGTGATTTGCTCAGGGTTACACAGTTACTAAGTGTCTAGGGTTAGATTTGAACTCAAGTCTTCCTGACTCCAGACTAGGCAATCTACCCAATGTACCACCCAGCCAACGTTAGATGGCACCCCACAATTTTAGGGTAGGAGCTCGTAAGACTGGAATCAGTTTTATTTTATGAATAATTTTATAACTTCTGAGAAGAATCCTGTAATTTGAATTCAAGACTCATTTAGCTTTCTCCTGAAAGAATGAGCCATTGGCTTTTCAACAATACAGTGATTCAAGACAATTTCAATAAACTTGTGATGAAAAGTGCCATCCACCTCCACAGAGAACTAGGGAGACTGAATGTGGATCAAAACATAGTATTTTCACCTTTTGTTGTTGTTTGTTTGTTTGTTTGTTTTCTTTCTTGTGTTTTTTCTCTTTTGGTCTATCTTTTCTTGTACAGCATGATGAATGTGGAAATATAGTTAGAAGAATTACACAAGTTTAATCTATGTCAGATTGCTTATGAGGGAAAGAGAGGAAGAAAAATTTAGAACACAAGATTTTGCAAAGATGAATATTCAAAACTATCTTTGCATGTATTTGGAAAAATAAAATACTATTAAAAAAAGAAAAAAAAATTCCCCTCCTCCAAAAAAGAATGTGCCATTGGGTTGAGGATTGAGGTTATGATTTCAGGGGGAAATTAAAAGAAACTAAAAAAGAAAGAACTAGCCCAATGTGAATTGTAATCCTGCCCATTTCTAATGGGAGTGAGGGGGGAGAGGCAGATGAACTAGGGATCAAAGGAGCACAGATTTTTATGCAACATCTTAACTTTTGACCTTAAGAGATGACTCCCTAGAAGTCTTTGAGATCTGCAACACGAATATGCCATGTTATTCTGTGCCCAGTTGTATTTTTTTACTTTCTAGTTCCTTTTGAATAGTCTACTTTTCCAATCAAAGGTCCCAATATTCCAAGTCTATGTGATACTTATGTTGTCAAAACTGTCCAGTTAAAATATGTCCTCCTTGCTTTTCATTCATACTTAGTGCATCTAGATATGGACATCTGGGATCATGGATTTTAATCTGAGCTCTTAAGAATTTGAATTAAAAAAAAGGATTTCAATGATTCTGTTGTCTCTCAATGTTACCTGGCTAGGTAGATAAAGTAAATAGTTTTCTTCTTCGTGTTTTTAAATATTAGATTTTCAAAAATCCAGTAAAATATGTTCTGAAAAGTCCTTGAATTTCATTCCCATATAATGGCCTGACATTTCTATATTTGATGCCATGTTATAGAAATCTAAATATCATTTTCAGACACCATCTCCGGAACCAGTTGTTCATTCCCCAAATCTATCTTTCTTTTTTGCCTTGGAGTAGTAGCAGTGATAAAAATAGTACCTACTTCTAAGATCTCAAGTTTCTTGCCCAGAACTTTATAACTCTTAACAATGCTTTTTAGATTGCTTCCAGCAGTACTATTTGCACTTGCATGAATCACCAGGAGTCATCAAGTTTGACAGGTCTTGAGAATTGTTCTCACTCACATCTTGGATACATGCCCAGGAAGGCAGCAATTATTGTAGTATCAACAAATAGCTAGTACAATGCCCCTCATTGGAATCATTAGGATCTAGAATTCATCTTTTTTTCCTTTGACCTTAACCAACAAAATCTATAAAACTTTCTTAATCATTCTTTGGAAAACAAGTGACTACTTTTTTCTCTCTGCAAAGAGCATCATATCTGTGAAACCCCAGAGCCAAAGCCTATGGGCATGGGACTCTCTCCTTATTGATGGAAATCAAAATACTTCCCAGACATAAGAGGCAGAGTGATGCTGGAGAAAGCAGGAGAAAGAAGAACTTTTTGGTTCTATTCAAGCTTCATATCTCTTTGAGTTCTGAAGATTCTTCACATGCTTCTAGCTTCCAGCTTCAAGAGAGAAAATGGCAGGTACCAACCCAGATTGCTGGAAGAAAGGGCTCTGGGAAGAAGCCTTTATTTCAGGAGCTGGCAATCTTCATCATGTCTCTCTCCCTAGCATGCTACATTAGAAACTTTGGGGGAACTTCCCATTGGGTGAGATCTAGGATTCTCTTTCTTGGTTAAGCCGAGTTATTTTACTCCTGATAGGTCACTTTGTATCGTCTGTCATATATTATCATATGCATACTATATCTGACTTCTCTTTTGCCATCAATTTGGATAAATGGTTTTCTTGGCTAAATGCTATGTAAATTCATTGTGGAACTGGTATTTGGTGGAAAAGGGGTCATGCCTTGGATATAAAATTTGGGGTTATTCCCTATCATTAATGAAATAGCTGGAAATTGAGGTTAAAAATCATTTTCCCTGTATGGGAAAATTGGAACACTAATATATTGCTGGTGGAGTTGTGAACTGATACAACCATTCTGAAGAGCAAATTGGAAATTGTACATACTCTTTGATCCAACAGTGTCTCTATTGGGTCTGTATGCCAAAAAGATCATAAAAAATGGAAAAGGACCCAAATGTGCAAAAGTGTGTGTGGCAGCCTTTTTGTAGTGGCAAAAAAATGGAAATTGAGTGAATGTCCATTAGTTGGAGAAGGCTGAATAAGTTATTGTGTGTGAATGCAACAAAATATTATTTTTCTATAAGAAATGATGAGCGGACTGATTTCAGAAAAGCCTGGGAAGATTTACATGAACATCTGATGCTAAGTGAAGTGAGTAAAATCAAGAAAATATTGTACATAGCAACAAGATTATGTGATGATCCACTGTAAGCGTTAAAAAGCCTCTAGAAGCAAGGAACGCAGTTCAAGGCATGTGGGAGGACCTGAGGGATGAGAGGTACTGAGGCGCAGGTGAGTTCTTTGTGGAGATGGGGCATAGCCCCAGGAGGCGGTGTCTGACCCCAAGTACCACGTCTCCCTCCTTAGTGCTCTCAAAGCCTAGCATGCCTCCCTCCTTTTTCTTGGGCCAATCCCGTCATGACCTACCTGTCCTGGTTCCTAGAGGACCTCCCCTTTCCCCAGATCCTCAGGGGGGATAAATATATGCTATCTAAGAATAAAGTTCTCTTTCACTTCACCCCTACCTCCTGGTGGTCTGTGTCTGTGAGATCTGGGTTGGTGCCCGAAGACGGGTAAGTGTGGCCTAGCTGTGCCATTGACAAACGGGCATTAAGAGTAGCTCAAAGAGGAGCTACCAGGTTAGAGTAGTCCATGAGGCGTAACAAGTGGCACCCGAACAGGGACAATTTTGGCTAGGACCTCCCCTTGTAGCAGGCCTGCAGGTGGGAAGAAAGACAGAACTTTGCTTTAGAGGGAGTAGAAAGTTAGGAAAATGGGACAGTTTGTTGTGAGGGTCCCAGACCAGGAGGTACCAGGGAAAGAAGCTTATAGAATAGTAAAGCAAGCAGGATTGGAAATGAATTTAAAAACGTGGGAGGTAGTAGGTAGTCAGATGGCTTCCTATGATAAGGAAGCTCCGGGAGCTATCCTGAAATGACATCAAGTGATTGGAGGCACTTTAAGAGGTACAAGTTGCAATCCATTAAAAGTAGATAATGAAGTGCAAACGAAGAGTCATAAAACAAATGAGGGTTGTAAACCGGCACTCACTGGGACCAGCAGTGCCCGTAAAATGGAGCCGGCGGAAGTTAGTTATGGGAAAGAACCAGGAAATAAACAGGAAGATGAAGGAGGTGGATGTGATGTGAAAGAAGGAAGAGATCGTGAGGAAGAAGCAGGAAGTGGATATGACGGAACAGGAGGGGGCAGGGATAAGATGAGTAATGAGAAAGTAAACAGAGAGACATATGACATTGAAGTAAAGGACGGTGATAAGATGAGGGAGGAGAAAGTGAACAGAGGGAAAGTCACCTCCATCTCCGAGGCATGGCCTTCTCCCTCCTCCCCCGCCTTCCCTGAGGAGATATGTCTCCCATCTGCTCCCTCTGTACCGCTTGTGAAGGCTTTGCAGATTCCCAGACAAGTTTAGGACAAATAATACAAATTTTCCACAAATCTGGAAAATACAAAAGAAATGAGGCTCAAATGCAATATGATGCAGCAAGATAAGCAGCTGTGATCCAATGTGCTCAACAAGAATTCAGCAAAATTCAGACTTCTGAAAAGCAGAGGCCCTCCATGACTCGGATTAAACAGGGCCCAGATGAACCTTTTCCTGATTTTGTGGCCCGCCTACAGGCGGCTGTTGAGAGGTCAGTGGGCAGAGAAGCCTCCAGTCTCCTTGTACAGAAATTGGCAGGGGAGAATGCTAATAGTAACTGCCAGAAGGCCATGCTTACTGTAGATGGGAAGGCTGGCCTAGAAGAGATGATAAAGAGATGTGAGAATTTTGGCTCCAATGCCTTTCAAATGGATGCCCTCCCAGCTGCTATATCTAAAGGGGTTGCGGCAGAAGACCTGCCCTGGCAGTTTGCAGACAAACAGGGGATATTCCAACCCCTGGTGGTCGCAGGTCTCAGGTACAATCTATGGGGCAGGGACACATTGAAGGCTTGTGGGGCCTCAGTTTATATACCACCTCCACAGGATTTCTAATTGGGGCCATTGGGGGTTTGGGTACCCATCTTTCATACCATGCCCACACCATTAACATGGAAATCTAACACCCCGGTTTGGGTGCCCCAATGGCCTTTCTCAGCTTATAAAACCCAAACTTTATGTGAAAATATACAACAACAGTTGAAGGCCGGACATATAGAATCAACGTCCAGCCCATGGAATAGCCTTGTAATTATCATAAAGAAAAAATCTGGAAAATTCAGAATGCTAGTGGACCTTAGGGCATTGATGCTACTAATGAACCAATGGGAGCCCTACAGTCTGGCACGCCATCTCCTAACCCCACCGACTGGCCAGTTACAGTAAGAGACATACAAGATTGTTTCTTCTCCATCTCTCTGGCCCCAGAGGAGAAGAAAAGATTTGCTTTTACCATTCCCTCTATAAACAATGCAGAGTCTGATCTGTGCTACCAATGGAAAGTTCTCCCCCCAAGGGATGTGTTGTAGTCCCACTTTGTGTCAGATGTACATAGCGCCAATGCTAGAACCAATTAGGAAGGCGTGGCTTCATGACATGATACTGCACTATATGGATGATATACTGTTATCAGTGAGCAGTGGGAAAGATCTCTGCCCAGCTTAAAGAGACCACGAGCGTTCTTGCTCCACATGGACTGGCGGTAGCCCCAGAAAAGATCCAACATAAGTATTCCATCATTTACCTGGGATTCCACATGGGGACTTCTGCAGTTACTCATCAGATACCTAACTTACACTTAGACAAGATGAATATTCTGAACCAATTTCAGAAACTGCTTGGACAAATTCAATGGTTAAGGGCTCATGCCCTTATTCCTATTTCTTTGATGCAGCCTTTGTCTGACATCTTAAAAGGATGTAAGAGATACCCAGAGCCCATTAACATTATATCAAACAGCTTATATGCTGTCCAAATGCTCAGAGGCATTGAGGATGCTGTCCTACAGCCTCAGAATCCTTCAATTGCTGACCTCCTTGCTGACTCGCAGCTGATTTTACAGACTAGAAACATCCATTTACATCCTGCGTGTATATTCTCACCAATGCTGTGCAGGAAGCATATTTGGGGGCAATGAGGTGGTGGACCATGCTTTACACTGTTCCCTTCTTATGGTCGCCACACCCCCTGAACATGCCCATGATTTTCTCCACTTATCCGGTAATTCTCTATGTCACCTTTATGGACCCACTTGGGAACAAGCCCAACAAATAGGAAAGCAGTGTGTTCAGTTTTTCCCTCCTCCTCCCAGTAAAAGAGTTAATCCCCAGAGCTTATTCCCCAATGATTTGTGGCAAATGGATGTGACACATGTAGGCTGTATAGCCATCCAGGTTTGTATTGACACCTTTTCTAGATTCCTTTGGGCCACAGTGGCCTTCCATGAGAAAATTCCTTCAGTCATTAAACATTTGTATAGTTGCTTCTCCTCTCACGGAGTTCCTAATACCATAAAGACTAATAATGGGCCAGCTTATATCTCTAAGCAGATGGCTACCTTCCTCTCCACATTCTCCATTAAACATGTTACAAGAATTCCCTATAATCCACAAGGTCAGGCTCTGGTGGAACGGGCCCATCATATTCTGAAGGCCACCCTTATTAAACAGAAGGGGGAGGAAATAGACTGAATCCCCAATGGCCCACACAGGAGGATGTGGATAAGACCTTATATACTTACAATGTTTTGTGCCTGTATAGAGATACCAGACTCTCTCCAGGAATGACTCATTTGGCACAATATTATAGACAGGACAGAAAACTAAGCTCCATGAAAACTGCACTTCAAATGCCAGAGAACATTCAAAAGGTCCTTTGGAAGGATGAGGAAGGACATTGGCAAGGTCCATTTTAATACTTTGGAGAGGGTCAGGATATTTATGTCTTGCAGGTCCTGATGAGGAAGGCCACAGGATTCCAGAAAGGACAAGGAAAGTTGCCCCTATTAAAACAGGGGCTGAAGAAAAAGAGAAGATGACCCAAGAGACGCCTGAAACAGCACCATAGCAGAGAGATGACTACCCTTGCTGGACTGGCTCAGTGATTGGATCCAACATACTTTCCCATCCCCTTCTATTGTATCCCATGGGATCTATGTAGTCATTTTGTATTGTTGCTTCTTTTACTTGTGCCTACTTTGCTAGGATGCTTTATATGTATTCTTAAAAAAAAATTCTTTAGAGGTGCTTATGGAAGAGCTTCTCATTTGTCAACATGAGAACATTTGGTCTTATCAGTAAAAGAGGGGGAGATGTAAGGGTTAAAAAGTCTCTAGAAGCAAGGAATGCAGTTCAAGGCATGTGGGAGGACCTGAGGGATGAGAGGACCGAAGTGCAGGTGAGTCCTACATGGAGGTGGGACTTATCCCCAGGAGGCAGTGTCTGACCCCAGGTACCATGTCTCCCTCCTTAGTGCTCTCAAAGCCTAGCACGCCTCCCTCCTTCTTCTTGGGCCAATCCCATCATTACCTGCCTGTCCTGGTTCCTAGAGGACTTTCCCTTCACCCCGGATCCTCAAGGGGGGTATAAATATATGCTATGTAAGAATAAAGTTCTCTTTCGCTTTACCCCTACTTACTGGTGATCTGTCTCTATGTTATCTGGGTTGGTGCCTGAAGACGGGTAAGTATGGCCTAGCCGTGCTGTTGACGAACAGGCATTAAGAGTAGCTCAAAGAGGAGCTACCAGCTTAGAGTAGTCCATAGGGGCATAACAATCCACTGTGATGGGCTTGGCTCTTTTCAACAGTGAGGTGATTCAAAACAGTTCCAATAGACTTGGGATGGAAAGAGCCATTCACATTCAGAGAGAGAATATGAATCAAAGCACAGTATTTTTACCTTTCTTTGTTGTTGTTTCTTTGCTTGCTTGCTTTTTTCTTTCTCATATTTGTTTCTTTCATCTTTTGATCTGATTTTTCTTGCACAGTATGATGGAAATGTGTTTAGAAGAATTGCACATATTTAATCTATATTGGTTGCTTGCTGCCTTTAGGAGGGAGTAATGGAGGGAGAAAAATTTGGAACACAAGATTTTGCAAACGTAAATGTTGAAAACTATCTTTGCTTGTATTTGGAAAAATAAAAGTCTATTAAAAATCATATCCCCTAGACTAACAATATTGAATAATCTGAGGAGATTAGAGTGGTGGCCACTGGTTCCAACTTCCTGCTTCTCCTCTTGGCAATCATATCCCCTAGACTAACAATACTGAATAATCTGGGGAGATTAGAGTGGTAGCCACTGGTCCCAACTTCCTGCTTCCCCTCTTGGCAGGAATTACAATCATCCTTGGAGAAGGATGGGGAGAAATGAGGTTAAAGATTCTGCCTCTCTTAAAGCCATTTAATGACATTCTCAAGACACGTGGAAAAACAACACTAACGCTTAGCTCTAAGTGTTCGATGGCCCTTCCTTTTTCTTCCCCTTTCTCCTTCAACCTTTAGGTTTCCTGTCATAGATCACTATTCCCTCCCACCCCCATACACACACACTTCAGATTTTTTTCTTTGTTTGTTTTCACATGGACATACTTCTCCTGTTTTTCAAAAAGAATGCTTCATGAACTCTAATAACCTAGAGAAGAATTGTTTTAGACTCAATGTCTTCTTTTTTAGAAGAAAAATCATATTTCACTCAGTCAACAAGCATTTATTAAGTACCTACTATGTGCCAGGCACTATGCTAAGGATAGGTCACTTAAAGAAATGCAAGAATCACATGTAATGGTGATAAACTGGAACCATTCCCAATAAAATCAGGATTGAAACAAGGTTGCCCACTATCACCATTACTATTCAATATTGTGTTAGAAATGATAGCTTCAGCAATAAGAGTTGAGAAAGAGATTAAAGGAATTAGAATAGATAATGAGGAAACCAAATTATCACTCTTTGCAGATGATATGATATTATACTTAGAAAACCCCAGAGATTCTACTAAAAAGCTATTAGAAATAATCCACAACTTTAGCAAAGTTGCAGGATACAAAATAAATCCACATAAATCATCAGCATTTTTATATATCACTAACAAAATCCAACAGAAAGAGCTACAAAGAGAAATTCCATTAAAAATAACTGTCGATAATATAAAATATTTGGAAATCTATCTGCCAAGGGAAAGCCAGGGACTATCTAAGTAAACCACAAAATACTTTCTAAGAAAATAAAGTCAGATCTAAACAATTAGAAAAATATTAAATGCTCCTGGATAGGCCAAGCAAATATAATAAAGATGACAATACTACCTAAACTAATCTATTTATTTAGTGCTATACCAATCAGATTCCCAAGAAACTATTTTAATGACCTAGAAAAAATAACAACAAAATTCATGTGGAAAAACAAAAAGTCAAGAATTTCAAGGGAACTAATGAAAAAAATCAAATGAAGGTGGCCTGGCTGTACCAGATCTAAAAACTATATTATAAAGCAGTGGTCACCAAAACCACTTGTTATTGGCTAAGAAATAGACTAGTTGATCAGTAGAATAGGTGAGGTTCACAGGACAAAATAGTCAATAACTTTAATCATCTAGTGTTTGACAAACACAAAGATCCCAGATTTCAGGATAAGAATTCATTACTTGACAAAAATTATTGGGAAAATTGGAAATTAGTATGGCAGAAACTAGGCATTGACCATACTTAACACCGTACACCAAGATAAGGTCAAAATGGATTCATGATCTAGACATAAAGAATGAGATTATAAATAAATTAGAAGAACATAGGATAGTTTACCTCTCAAACCTGTGGAGAAGAAGGAATTTTTTGACCAAAGAAGAACTAAAGATCATTATTGATCACAAAATAGAAAATTTTGATTATATTAAGTTAAAAAGCTTTTATACAAATAAAACTAATGCAGACAAGATTAGAAGGGAAGCAATAAACTGGGGAAACATTTTTACAGCTAAAGATTCTGATAAAAGCCTCCTTTCCAAAATATATAGAGAATTGACTCTTATTTATAAGAAATCAAGCCATTCTCTAATTGATAAATGGTCAAAGGATATGAACAGACAATTTTCAGGCGAAGAAATTGAAACTATTTCTAGCCATATGAAAATATGCTCCAAATCATTATTGATCAGAGAAATGCAAATTAAGACAACTCTGAGATACCACTACACACCTGTCAGATTGGCTAGAATGACAGGGAAAGATAATGCTGAATGTTGGAGGGGATGTGGGAAAACTGGGACACTGATGCATTGTTGGTGAAACTGTGAATGAATCCAACCATTCTGGAGAGCAATTTGGAACTATACTCAAAAAGTTATCAAACTGTGCATATCTTTTGATCCAGCAGTGTTACTACTGGGCTTATACCCCAAAGAAATACTAAAGAAGGGAAAGGGACCTGTATGTGCCAAAATGTTTGTGGCAGCCCTGTTTGTAGTGGCTAGAAACTGGAAATTGAATGGATGCCCATCAATTGGAGAATGGCTGGGTAAATTGTGGTATATGAATGTTATGGAATATTATTGTTCTGTAAGAAATGACCAGCAGGATGAATACAAAGAGGCTTGGAGAGACTTACATGAACTGATGCTAAGTGAAATGAGCAGAATCAGGAGATCATTATACACTTCAACAACGATACTGTATGAGGTTGTATTCTGATGTATGTGGCTCTCTTCAACAATGAGAAGATCCAAATCAGTTCCAATTGATCTGTAATGAACAGAATCATCTACACCCAAAGAAAGAACACTGGGAATGAGTATGGACCACAACATAACATTTCCACTCTTTCTATTATTGTTTGTTTGCATTTTTATTTTTCCTTCTCAGGTTATTTTTACTTTCTTTGTAAATCCGATTTTTCTTGTGCAATAACTTTATAAATGTATATACATATATTGTAGTTAACATATACTTTAACATATTTAACATATATAGGACTATCTGCCATCTAGGGAAAGGGGTGGAGGGAAGGAGAGGAAAAGTTGAAACAGAAGTTTTTACAAGGGTCAATGCTGAAAAATCATCTATGCATATGTTTTATACATAAAAATCAATAATAATAAAAAAGATAATATGCTAAAAGAAAGAAAGATAAGAATCTCTGCTCACAGTCTAGTTTATCAAACACTAGATTACTATAGTCATTGACTTTTTTGTCCTGCGAACCTAACTTATTCCACTGATTGATTTTTCTTATCACAGCCTAGTTTAACAAGGAAACAACAAAAAAAGAACTATGTATATAAAGATATATGCAGGACAAACTGAAGATATTCACAGAGGGAAGGTATTAGCATTAATGGAGATGAGGGAAAGTTTCTTGTAGAAGGCAGAATTTTAACAGGAATTTGAAGCAAACAGGAAGGCCAGAAGAAAAAAATAAAGAAGGAGAGAGTTCCAGGTATGGAGGACAACCAGTAAAAATGCCTAGAGTTGGGAGATATCTCATGCAAGGAACAGCAAGAAGCTATGCTTTAAATGTGGATAACAATACTTAAACATGGATAACAAAAAGATAAACATTGAACATTCACTTATAGATTTTTCTCTGCTCTAAAATTCAACTAAAAGACAATGGCTGATTTAGGTTCTAGCAGACAGATCATGAAACATCCCTCCCTCCTTTCAGGATGTAGATGATAACAGATACAGCCTGTTGTATATGTAGCTTTCAAAGATCAGATGGTTTTGTTTAACTCTGTATAAGACAAAGGACAATGTTAGAGGTGGGGAATAGAGATTCAAATATATCTGTTGGGTTTAAAAAAAAAAACAAAAGGTGAAAGAATTTAAATTTAAATTTAAGAAATTTAAAATTATATATTCTCCCTGCTCTCTATACTTTTTGGAAGAAGGATCCTCATTCCTTTGTCATGAATGAATGAATGGATAGAAAAGTATTTATTAAATATTTAGATGTGCCAAGCACTCTGGTAAATGCCATATATTACAAATACAAAAGTGAGTTTTGTCCTCTGGCGCTTACATTCTAATAGGAGGAAAGAGCACATATAGGTTCATGATAGTCAAGGAAAAGTTTCTATCTGAGGAGCCATAGGATGTTGAGTTGATTCGTGATGGGTTGGGATGGTGGATAGATAGGTAGTGAGATGTAACCCAGAAGTTGGCCTGGGTACTTAGCTCTTGTTTGTCTTTTGTTTTCAGAGGGAATGAATGCTACCGGGTGATGTCTTTACTTATTCTCAAATTGGATTTAAGTGAGGCAGGACAGGACAACTGGTAGTGATCCAGGTGCAGTAGATGAATTTAATGTCTTCTGTGTTTGACCAAGCTTTAATCACTCCATAGTGAAGGCCAGGTACCTTCATGGCCACTGAAACAAATCATTTCCATCTTCCCATTCCAATCAGTGAGTTAAGAGGGATGTTTACTCAAGCATTTGGAAATTATACATACCCTTTGATCCAACAGGGTCTGTATCCCAAAGAGATCATTTAAAAAAGGGCAAAGGACCCAAATGTGCAAAAATCTTTGCTAAGTTTGAAACCCCTCTGTTACCTTCAACCTAGTTTACTCCATTTTCTGAGATGGTTTAACAAGGTGTGGCTGCTGACAGTTCCTGAGTTGCAAGTGCGAGTTGTGTGGATGAGCATACCTGAAAGGGCTTAGCAAGTCCCTACACCAGATATAGCAACCCTCCTCATACAGGAAGCATGGTCTTGTCAAGGAACATCTATCAGGGATCCTCAAACTTTTTAAACAGGGGGCCAGTTTACTGTCCCTCAGACCGCTGGAGGGCCGGACTATAGTAAAAACAAAACCTTTGTTTTGTGGGCCTTTAAATAAAGAAACTTCATAGTTCTGGCTGAGGGGGATAAACGTCCTCAGCTGCCACACATCTGGCCCGTGGGCCATAGTTTGAGGACCCCTGATTCTAGATGGAGTGGATATGGGGGAAGAAAGGGAACAAACATTTATTAAGCACCTACTATGTATGTGCAGATTAATTTCAGGATGATGGCATTAGAAGCTAAGAAAATCAGAAAACGTAACATATATATGACATAGCACTTTAACTGAGCCTTCAAATTTTCCTGAGAGATGAGGAGTGACTTAGTGTGGTTGCTACATGAAAGTAAAAACAGTGTTAATTAAGATTTTGTAACTGATTGAAGATGTAGGAGAAATGAGAAAAAGGAGTCAAGAATGACACTGGTGTTACATTTCTAAGTATTAATCTATAACTAAGCTCACATAGTGCAGATTCATCATCTCTGTGTTGTTTTGGACATACATGATATTTTTTTTTTATTTTTTAAATAAACATTTTGACTAAAAAAACAACAATAACAACACTGGGGCAGCTAGATGGTACAATGGATACAGCACCAGCATTGAAGTCAGGAGGACTGGAGTTCAAATCTAGTCTCAGACACTTAACTCCTCCTAGCAGTGTAACCCTAGGCAAGTCACTTAACCCCAATTGCCTACGGGAGAGAAAAAAAAAAAGAGTAGAGGTGAGATAATTGAAAAATCCAATAGTTGCTGAAGAACAGGTTACAACTTTTTAATCTCTTGTTCATCTTTTAATAGCTCAATGGTGACTTAAGGTGGGTGAAATCCTGACACATATATTTCATATAATTTTCTTTGTTACTGTTCACTGATTGATATGACACTATATAAGTAAAAATTAAGCTAGGATTTTTATCATATTGGAAATTATTTCTCCAATTGTTTAGATTTGTCTTCTTTTGTATGAAAATATTTTGTAATTTTGTTCATATAATCCCTAGGTTTGTCTTGGCAAGAAGACTCCCAAGAATTTTATATTGTTGACAGTTTTAAATAGAATTTCTATTCCATTTTTTTACTAGATAGGTTGGTAATATGTAGAAATGCTGATGGATTTGTGTGGGTTTACTTTATAGACTGCAATTTTACTGAAATTGTTAATTGTTCCCGCTAGTTTTTTAGTTAATTCTTGAGCATTCTCTAAGTAAACCATCATATTATCTGCAAAGAGTAATAGTTTTGTTGCCTATTGGTATTCCTTCGATTTCTATTTCTTGTTCTATTGCTATAACTAGCATTTCTTATATAACACTTAATAAATTATTCAGCAATCATTCTTGATCTTATGAGAAGATTTCAAGTTTATCCCCATTATAGATAATGCTTGTACTTGGTTTTAGATAGATACTATTTGTCATTTTAAGAAAGATTCCATTGATTCTTATGTTTTCATGTGTGTGTTTTAAATAGGAATAAAGTGGTGCATTTCATCAAAGATTTTTTTCTGCATATATTGAGTAAAATCATGTGGTTTTTTGTTACTATTATTGATATGATCAATTATATTGATACCTGGCATAAATCCCACCTGGTCATCATTATAGTCTTTGTGATATATTGCTGTAATCTCCTTGCTACTATTTTATTCAAAATTTTTACTTTATCTGTTTTTTCACTTCTCCCATGGCTTTTCCCTTTTGCTATGACTTTTCTCTCCCAACATGATCCATAAAGCAATGTGTGTTAAAAAATAAATTTACTAGGAAAAAATAAAATTTTTGCTTTGATATTCATTGTTTCTTTATTCTTGCTTTCTGTGGCTTAGGTATCAAAACTATATTTATGTCATGAAAACACTTTCGTAGGACTCTTTATTTATCTTTTCAAATAATATTAGAATTAATTGTTTATTCAGTGTTCAGTAGAATTAACTTATGAATCCATGATGTCCTAGGGATTTTTCATTAGGGAGCTCATTTATGGTTTGTTCAATTTCTTTTTTCTAAGATAAAGTTAATTAAAAGTTCTATTGCCTCTTCTGTTAAGCTGGGCAATTTATGTTTTTTGTAAATATTTAACCATTTCATTCCTGTATTGTATCCTGTAGTATCCATTTTCTTCCTGTAATTCATTTAAATTTTCCTTTAAGAATTTGGATGCCATCCCATTTGGTTCATTTGTATTTAGCATTGATATTACTTCATTATCTAAGGTTCCTTTTAGCAAGATAGAATTTCCCTGCTTATTTCTTTTGATTAGTTCTGGTTTTGTTTTTGTTTTGTTTGAGATCATTTTGTTATCTCTGCCTTTTTTACTTCATCTGAAATATAGTCAATTCTGCTCCAGCCCTGAATTTAATCCCTCCATTTCAAATATATGGATTCTGGTTTCTAATCCATTCTGCTATCAATTTCCATTTTATGGATAAGTACATCCCATTAATATTCACAGTTATGATCACTGACTTTGCATTTCCCTCCATTCTATTTTCTTCTCTTTACCCTTTTTTCTCTCTTTTTATCAGTTCCCTTCTCTAAAGTCTACTTTGTTTCTGACTACTGCCTCTTTTTAGTTGCCTCCCTTTTGTCGATCCATGGATAGATGTTGGATATATGTGTTTCTGTATATGTGTGTATGTATATTTTATATGTATGTATATATATATATATATATATATATATATATATATATATATATGTGTGTGTGTGTGTGTGTGTGTTTTGAACACATTTTTTTCCTCTCAAGTTCTGTTGAATATATGGTGAGGGCTACACAGCTACTACTTCATTATTCTTTTTCTTCCTTAAGAAATATAGGAGGATCCCCTTGTATTCTGTCACCTCACAGTGCATAGGGTAGTGCTTTGCTGAATAATAAAATTCTACATTGTTTCTTACCTGGACTGCCTCAAGTTGCTGCAGTATAAAATAAATGATAAAATTTAGCAATGGTATTTTGTAACTCATGGTCCCTTGGTAAGAATTAGAGTTACTTTTGTGTTTTTTAAGACTTGCTTCTATTATTTTCTGAAGGGATTCAAACTAGTCATTTAATAATCATTAGATAAGTACTTATTGATGGACTGAGAAGAAAGAAAAATGCATTCTAGACTTTTAGGCTAATATTTCACATATATATTTGCTTAAATTATTGAATTATTAAAAAAAATGA
>NC_067398.1:230780053-230801067 GCF_016432865.1 Antechinus flavipes
CTCCTTTTTCTAATCAGATTTACCAAAGGTTTATCAATTTTATTGGTTTTTGGGATGTGCAAATTTAGAGAATCCAAATGTTCACGTGGATGATTTGTGCCTGACCTATGGTAGACCATTCAAAGCTCACATTGGTCTGGTCAGCTACAGTGAAACGTATTGTAACTTGACTCTAACATAGCAATCTCATTTTGGTCCACTTCAAGAACAAAGGAAAAGCAATATTTTTCCTCTATAGAAGTCAAGGATCATCTGGACTTTTCATTAATCTTCAAGAATCTATGGGTACTTATACTTCAACAGACAGTTTCATAAATTGCTATATCCAGAAAGGTAAAATTGGTGATTAGCCCTTTGGTAATGAGGTATATACGGGTCCTCAAACTTTTTAAATAGGGGCCAGTTCACTGTCCCTCAGATTGTTGGAGGGCTGGACTATAGTAAAAACAAAAACTTTGTTTTGTGGGCCTTTATATAAAGAAACTTCATAGCCCTGGGTGAGGGGATAAACATTCTCAGCTGCTGCATCTGGCCCACGGCCATAGTTTGAGGATCCCTGTAACTAGGCTAATTCTAGAATGATAGGTACACAACCTATTACTAAGCTCTATACTTGAGTACATTTCAGCTTAATATGATCTATTGGAGTTTACATAAACTGTCATAGTTTTTGAGGATGAGGGCTCATCTCCATCACATAATGAGGCATCAGAGTGTGACTGTGGTGGAGGACACATTGATATATAAAGATTATTTACTAAGTAAAATTAACACAAAAAAAGTAGAATAGAGACTAGAGGAAGATAGCCAAGATTAACAATAGGTCACTGAAGCATTTTCTTTGGTGGATTTCGAAGGAGGAATTTCAGAAAATGCTAGAATTTTATCATAAAGAGAGTTTTGAGAACTTAGCACATGTATACTAGACATTCCCAACTTCTTATCAGAAATGTGGATAGACTAACACCAAATAGAAGTTGCTTGTCATTTCTTCTGCACTGATCTTCCTAAGTCAATCTGGACTCTTCATGTGCATTTGGAATTTTTTAAAATTGCCTGAATTAAGATAGCAAATTGTCTTCTCAAGGAGGGAAAGGGATAAAAATGAGGGGAAGAATTTGGACCCAAAAATTTTGAAAAAAAGTGAATATTGAAAATTTTTACATGTATTTGGGACATGTTTAACAAAACATAATTTTAAGAAAATTAAGCAGAACTCCTGATAAAAAAAAATGCCTGCTGCTGTTCAGTTGTTTTCAATCATGTCCAATTCTTTGTGACCTCATTTGGGGTTTTTCTTGGCAAAGATATTGGTATGGTTTGCCATTTCCTTCGCCAGTTCATTTTACAGATAAAGAAATTAAAATAAACAGATGACTTGTCCAGGATCCCACTGCTATGAAATGTCTGAGACCAGATTTAAACTCCAGAAGATGTCTTATTAAGCCTTTCCTGTATACAGATCATGGCGTTAAGTTCTGGGGAATGACCAAAGTTTAGATAATAATAATTATGACAATAATAGCAAGTATTTATATAGCAAATTAAGGATTGCAAAGCACTTTACAAATAAGAGAAGGGAAAGGGAAAGAAAAGGGATTATAGTGCCTGCTATATGTCAGACATTGTGCTGAAGGCTTTTTATAAATATTAGCTCATTTTATCTTCATAGCATTCATGGGAGATAAATCCTACTATCATCTCTATTTTTGCAGATGTGGAAATTGAAATTAGATGACTTGTCCCGGGTCACATAACTAGTATATGCGTCCAAATTTGAATTTAGGTCTTCCTGACAGCTCTGGTGTTCTGTCCACTGTTCCACCCTACTTCTCCCATAATAGAATAAGGCAGGCTGCTTGTCCTTAAGGTCTCCTGAAAGACAGAGACTGATCTTATTTTTCTCTGTTATCCACCCACCACTCTTGGCACTTAGGAATTCTGTGATGTCACTGATAGGAAAATTGCTTATAACCATAATCTATACATTTGGAGAGGCAGAACACAGAACCAGCCTTGGAGCTAGGAAGAACAGAGTTCAAGTTTAGTTTCTAACACTTCCTTTCTGTGTGAAGAGGATACAACTTCTCAATGCTCTAGGCCAGGGCTTCTTAAACTTTTCCCCCTCACGATCCCCTTTTGCCTGAGAAATTTTGATGCCAGGTTATATGAAATAGATATACATATCAAACATTTACTGATAATAAATCATAATTTCATGACTGCCACATTCAATTAAGCTACCCCATATGGGCATTTTAAGAAGTTTTACTCTGGGCAATCCTTTAAGACTGTATATTGTAGAGAAATACATTGGTAGAGAATTTCCTCCCCAGGAACCTATGCCCAAAAAATCCCAGGTCCAGTTTCTAACCCTTTTTTGACATGGACCTTTATCCATCCATGCCTTTTCATACTATACAACATCCTCCCATAAACTATTTAATGCATGTTCAATTAATGTGTATTTATTGGCTAAATGTTATTCCTATAAAATCAAACTATTATTCAGTTATGCAGATGGGAAAGCATAGCTCAGAAAGACTGAGATTTAGTGGGGAGAAGTAAACCTAGAAGATGGAATCAAAAGATTGTTAGTAGAGAGAGATTTTTTTTTAATAGGATTTTTAGTTTGGCTGTTGAGAAGTGTTCATAGAAAGACAGTCATCAGAAAAGTCCGTGGAAATGCTTTCAGTCCTTCACAAAAGAGTCATTTAAGTCACAGACACCAGTGAGAAAAAAAATCTGCCATGCTGGAGTTTCTACATAGTTGTAAAAAGAACACCTTTAAAAGCTACATTTTGGCTCAGTTTTTTTGTGGGATTTGGGATTCCTGCTGCTTCTTTCCATTTGAAAATTATTACTTGCTATGGAAACTGTGATGTCATAATTATAACTTTAGAGTTGGGGAGGGATCTGAGAGGTCATCTACTCCAACCTCAGAGAGGTTAAATGAAATAATTGATGTCACACAGGTTACAGTACTTGGCAGAGTCTGTGTTTGAACTTGGCTCCTCTGACTAATAAAAAATGATGATGATGATGATGATGATAGCTGGCCTAGATACAGTGCTTTAAAGTCTGCAGACCTCTGTTATAGTGATAAGCTGGAGCTGGCTTGTACTGAGTTAGTTGTTAAATTTTCATTTTGAGCATTTAAACCAGGAAAATGGGTATATGATTCAAATACAAACTTGATTTATTCTTTTTTTTTTCTTGCTGAAGCAATTGGGGTTAAGTGACTTGCCCAGGGTCACACAGCCAGAACATGTTACTCTGGTCCTCCTGACTTCAGGGCTGGTGTTCCATCCACTGTGCCACCTTGATTTATTTTTTTGCTGATTTCTAGACTCAAGGAAGAGATAGATAAATGTTAATAATGCACATTAAACTTAAAGTACATCATGGACACAGTTTTTTTCCCGAATTGATTGTTCAGTATTTACTAGTACACTCCTGACTATAAATGTTAGTTTGTTAGATCTTAATAACAACCCTATGAAAATATAATATTTACTCCATTTTACAAATGAGAAAACTGAGACAGAGAGAGGTTGAGTGACTTGCCCGTGAATATTCAGCTAGGAAGTGACTGAGGCAGGATCCAAGATCAGAAGTTCCTCACTTCAAGACCAGAATTCTCTCTGCAGTGTTTTGTACAGAAGGAAGAATTTTGATTCACAATATCTTACATGTACTAGAGTCTGACTCAAACATAATCCTCTGAGTCTGTGATGTATTGCACCTGACAGAAAAGACAATAGAATAGCCAAACCTTTCTAATTCTTCCACCAATCAGATGTCTTTGAACATACTCCAAGATGGGCTGAAATTCTATTTTCCTGCCCTCCTTTTTAGAAGAGTGTCAGTCAGTCTTATGAGTTACCATGGGCAATGTGGAACAGAGCAAGGAGTGCTAGAGTTGGGGCCAGAAGCTCCAGATTCAAATCTAAGCTGTTATTATCTACAGCTTTGGGAAGGTCACCTAATTTCCCTAAATTAATTTCCTCATATGTACAATGAGAGGGTTAGACCAGATGGCCATTAACTAAACATGAAGCCCTTTGCTCTCTGATCTTAGAGCTTGGTAGACGCCAAGATCATCCACTGTGTCTTGGGCTATCTCCAGGTATCTTGAGTTTTTCCCTGCCGTTGGATTTTGATAACTGGAGGAGAGGGTAAGGTTGATGACTTTATGCAACTCTACCTCATTTACTAGAAATTCATGAGCAAGTCATCACCCCATGATGTCACTAGTCCATTTTAAAATGAAAGACCAAACAACAATGGTTTTATGAACAAGATTCCTGCCCTAGAGACATTTACACAGGATGTTTCAAAAATCTTAGTGTGGTTTTAAAACCTAAACTAGCTTAAAACCACACTAAGACTTTGGGGACACCCTGTGTAAATCTAATAGTCTAACACTGTACTAAGACTTTGGAGATACCCTGCAATCTAGCCGGGGAAACACATGAAAAGAAAAATAACCATCTGAAGTTGCATATGGGTTTCCTCTATGAATATGGTAAGTGCCCACTAAAGGGAGGGTCACCCATAGTCAACACTGCAGGGAACAATAAGTGCCAGCCAGGCTCCAGCATATATTTTAAAATCTATAGGGAACTAAAGGCCACATACTTACTTTGAAATGCTGAGGATTAACACATGGTCCAGATGCAGGGTGGTAGTTATTGGGTCTTAACTTTTAATTTGAGAGTCATGTATGTGTATAAATACACACCCTATAGGATATGGGATGTTGTGGTACGTTGTAAAGTTTTTATTGTCACAAGTTTGACTCATTACTCATTAGTGGAGGAAACATGGGTTAGATATGGAAATCATCTGGAACATAAAGTTCTTCGACTTTGTGCCCCCCCCTCACCATTGTGTTCTTTGTTTATGGGACATATTTGTCTCATTTGGCTCAGTTTTTTGTGGGACTTGGGGTTCCTGCTGCTTCTTTCCATTTGAAAATTATTACTTGCTATGGAAACTGTGATGTCAGATTAGCACGGGAGGAGCTTGGAGCCACTGACAAATGTAAGCGATTGTCTTTTCACTCCAGAGATTGTCATTTGTTGTTTGAGTGATGAAATGCCAGCGTTGTGGGTTGTCCATTATAAAGATGCATTTGATAAGGGAAAATATGGCCTATTTGCAGAGAAATGCCCACTAGCTTAGTGTGCACCTGTCTTTGAATCAGCAGAGTAATTTGCCCTAAACTTAGAGAAAAATATATTTGCTCAGTTGAGAGGCAGAGGATCAAGTTAAGAGTAATGCAATACAAAGAATTAAAATTAGAACCCAAGGCCTCTGAGTCCAAATCCTGTCACTGTGTGACACAGGCAAAGTACCTGTCTGGGACTCCATTTCTTCACTTGTAAATTGAGAAGGTTGGACTAGATCAGGGGTTCTTCTCTTTTTGGGATTATGCACTCTTGTGAGTCCAGGAAAGCCCATGGACCCCTTCTTAGAATAATGGGTTTTTTTAAGTTATTTTTTATTTCATTTAATGTTTATTTTTCCCCAGTCAACATTTAAAATAATTTTTATAATTTTTTAAAGTTTCTTAAAATAGTATTTTATTTTTGCAAATACATGTAAAGATAGTTTTCAACATTCACCTTTGCCAAAAAAAAAAAAAAAAAAACCAACTTTTGTTTCAAATTTTTCTCCCTTTCTCCCCTTCCTTTCCTCCTCCCCAAGATAGAAAGCAATCTGATATAAGTTAAACATGTGAAATTCTTCTAAACATATTTCCAAATTCATCATGCTGCACATAAAATCAGATTAAAAGGTGGGGAGAACTGAGAAAGAAAAAAAAATAAGCAAACAGACAAAACAACAACAACAAAGCAATCTGATATAAGTTAAACATGTGAAATTCTTCTAAACATATTTCCAAATTCATCATGCTGCACATAAAATCAGATTAAAAGGTGGGGAGAACTGAGAAAGAAAAAAAAATAAGCAAACAGACAAAACAACAACAACAAAAGTGAAAATATTATGCTTTGATCCACATCCATAGTTCTCTCTTTGGATGCAGATAATACCTTCTATCACATGTCTATTGGAATTTATTTGAGTCACCTCATTGTTGAAAAGAGCCACATCCATCACAGTTGATCATCTCATAATCTTGTTATTACTATGTAAATATTTCTCTTGATTTTGCTCATTTTAGTCAGCATGTAAATTTTTCCAGGTTTTTCTGAAATCAGCCTGCTCATCATTTCTTAAGGAACAATAATTTTCCATGACATTTATACACTATAACCTATTCAGTGATTCCCCAACTGATGGGCATCTATCTGCTCAATTTCCATATCCTTGCCACTACAAAAAGGGCTGCCACAAACATTTTTGCACATGGGGGGGGGGGGGCCTTAAATTTTTTAACATTTGTTTTTAAAACTTTGAGTTAGAATATTTTTAACACTAAATCAAATACATAGGATTAAAAAGGAAATAAATTATGTTGAAATAATTATTGGTTTTTTAAAATTAAAATCGCAGACCTCAGATCTAGAACTCCTGAAGTAGATCATTTCAGCTCTAAAGCTAAGATTCTGTGGACATCTTGGGATGGGCAGTCAGGAGAAAAAGTCTATTTCCTACAAACGCCCAAATGAAAAATATTGAAAAGAACCTCTAAACCTGACTTTGGGGCATCAGGATAAGGGAATATAAGTGCTTCTTTTGGTATATAAATGACTGAAATTAAACCATGTAACTTGTCGTTTTTGCTAAAGATGACTAAATCCCGACAGCATTGGTTTTGTGTACTTTTCTATATATAACATTGACCCTCTTTAGTGAGTGATAAATATGATGCCAGAAAGAGTGAAAGAGCTCCATCTGGTGGAGTTGATTTGGAAAGCTGGAATATTAAAACAAAATCCTAAGACTTGAATTCTGGATGAATGCTAGGGAGAATAATGTTAACAGATCCAAACAAGAACCATGACAACAGTAGAAATAGTAATAATAATAATGCTTTTTATGTCTCTAGAGAGCTAAGCACAGTGTCTGGCACATAGAAGGGGCTTTAGAAATACATAATTGATTCTTTGACTAATAATAGCAATATGAACAGTAAGAATTTTATAATTAAGATTTGCAGGATTTGCTATGGGCTCAGGATGGTCATAGAGGCAAGTTTAGTAAAAGTAAGAAGGCTTCAGAAACTCCAACTTTCAGCATCATCCCCATTGCTTTTTCTTTAGATAGTGCCTTTATAATGCTTCCTCACAGTCCAGTGCTTGCTGATTTTTGTGTATACCTCATGATGTCTCCATCCTCAGGATCTTCACTGAGCTCTTTAGTTCCATCAAAATTTACCCAGTTTCTGCTCAGTGGCAGGGGGAGTACAAAAAGGTTAATAGTCATAAAATGAATTCCTGTCACTGTGTCCTACTGTCCTTACCTGCTACTTCTTATTGTTGTTATTTAGTCATTTCAGTCATATCCGATTCTCTGTGACTCAATTTTGATGTTTTCTTGGCAAAGATACTGAAGTAGTTCTGCATTTTCTTCTCCAACTCATATTATAGATGAGGAAACTGAGGCAAAAAAAGGACTAAGTGATTTGCCCAGTGTCATACAGTTAGTAAGTGTCTGAGACCGTGTTTGAACACAGAAGATGAGTCTTTCTATTTCCAAACCCAGTGTTCTATCCACTGTACCTCCTAGCTGCCAGCCTGCTACTTATTTATAGAGATTAATTCAGTTAGTTTAATTATTAATTATATTATATTAATTATAATTATTATATATATAATATTATATTAATTATAATAGGTAATATTTACATAAGTTTTTATACATCTGTATTATTTGTTTTGAGATACACATATGTGAGCTTTATATATAATAAACTGTATGTGTCTAAGTGTATATGGCTCTCTGTATATATATTAATGTATACACATATGTGTGTGTACTGTGTATGTGTGTTTGTGTGTGTATAAATAGTAACTTTAACTATAATAATACAAATATTATCTCATTCCAGTTCTCACGACCACCCTGGGAGGTTGTGATGGTTATTCATCCTTGTTCTCCAAGAGAACATCAGGAGGGTAATGTCTTGACTTGAAAGTGAATTGGATTTAAGTGAAGCAGAGATGTGCAAAGTCACCAGCCTCATTTTCTCCTCCAGAGTCATCAGAGTCCAATACTAAGACAAAAATCTAAATGACTGGTGATGGCCCAAGATGCTATAGGAGACCTTGGCCTTTTGAAGCTAAGATCTTTTCCAGGTTTCAGTTTGTCTGAGGCCATACTCATTCAGTAGATAAAGACCAGGTAAAAATTGAGGTAAATGATAGTCTCCTTTGACTTCACAGAAGAATCAGTCAAGGAGGGGAAGACCTCAGAGTTTCTGGAAAGAACAAAAGAACTGCTATTTATACTCACTCTGAGTCATTTAAACTCAAATCACCCTGGGGGAGGGGGATAGGTGTTATTATTATCTCCATTTTACAGATGAGGAAACTGAGGCAAATAGAAGTAAATGATTTGCCCAGGTCACATAGCTAGTAAGTGTCTGAAGCTGCATTTGAATTCAAATCTTCCAGATTAAGTCCAATATTCTATCCCTCTAACAGCCTCAGTCAGGTCTCAGAAAGTTATGTAAAATGGGTGTCTAATAGCATTATTTCAGGGACCTTCTCTGGAAAGCCAGAGATATCAATGCCCCTCAGATCACACTATATAGACAGTTCTCTACTCTATTATCCCCTTCTGTTTGTGGTTTTTAAAGAGCTTCACTCTGTTAGTTTTCTTTTTCTTTTTTTTCTTTGGTGTGCTGGCTAGGACTCACTGATTCCCTACTGATTTTTTCTCCTCTCCATCTATGTCCTTAAGGTACTAGGAGTGAAAATTAGAAGAAAGATTCTTTTTGGGTATGAGGGGTTTTTTTCTTTTACTTGGGACAAGGAAGGAAAGTAGATACCTGTGTAAAACAGTACCTACTTCAGTCAGTAACTCCTACTTTTCTGAATGAAGAGAAGGCAGGTAGTGACTGACATCTCCATAAAATTCCGTCCTGAGATTGGACACTCTGGGGACTTGGCGGATATAGTTCCCCCAGTCACTCTTATATTGTGCACATGTCAAACTCATTGAACACATCTTTGAGAACTAACCAGCTAAGGAACTGATTTAGACACGTGGAGGGTTTTGATTCATTTCCCCTGGGTTTCTTGGTATATCTGCAAATTATTCTAGTAGCAGCCTTTAACTCTTTCAAACCATAAGACTGAACTTTAGTGAATTAGCATCTAAATTGTATTAAATATAACCTTAGCACCCCCAAGAGTTATTTCATTACCAAAGGTTCCTAATAGCTATTTAAGTGCTAAAAAAATGTTATGTTGATTTAGTCCCATGTGACTCTCTGATCCCATTTGGGGTTTTGTTGGCAGAGATACTAAAGTGGTTTAGCCATTTCCTTCTCATTTTATAGATGAGGAACTGAGGCAAAGAGGGTTAAGTGGTTTGCCCAGGGTCACATAGCTAGAAAGTATCTGAGGTCAGATTTAAACTCAAGTCTTCCTGACACCAGGACTGATGATATATCCACCGTACCACCTAGCTGTTCTGCTGGAAAATAATGGCTTCTTCAATTATAGACTCTGGGATAAACTATTTTTATTTTATACTTGTCAATATCATCAAGTTCCACCATATGAATTTAATGCTCTTGTTTCCATAACAACTAAAGGCCTTCGAATGGAAAGATTCAGGAACTAAAAATCCCACAGAAACCTAGCAAAATAAGACAAATATGTGGTGGGCACAAAAATCCAGGGGTGTGGCCAAGTCTAAAATGGAAACCTTTGCCTCAGCAGATCTCCATAGCTCATTGATGTTCTTCTACCACTGATGGAGAGTAGATGTCATTCACTTGAAAAGTATAAATTTGTTTGTTCTCATTGACTGAAACCTTATAACTGGCATGGTTATTTGTAATCGGCATTTCGAAGTTCATATTTTTGTACCCCAATGCCCCAGAGGGATTCAAAACAAACATTTTCTAAAACATTCCCAGTTTTGAGGTATACCCTTAAAACTCTACTGTAGGGAGAGTGAGAATAGGATGTTAATCCAGGGTTAAAACCTGATAGAAAAAAACATTTTCCAAACTAACCTAGCATAATGGGGCAAATCTCCCAAAACCAAGTTAGCCAGTCTGATTCAAAAGTCAAAACTGAGCCATATTTAACAGATGTCTGTGCTGATAGAGAGCTCTATCCCATGAACATTTTACCGATTGCTAATCATTCTCCTACAGTCATACAAAATACAAATGGTGATAAATATGTGTATTGGGGACGACTGATGTGATCAGTTGACACTGACAAAACAGTTGTCCTTGTTAAAGTTTTTAAATACATGTGGTTTCCAAGGTAGATTCCTCTGATCTTTTGTAGCTACACATTTAAATTCCTTCGGGTAGTATGTTAGGGATTGTGGGGTGCCAATATTGAAAGTTCAAACAATTTATTATTATTATTACTAAGTACTTATAATGAGCTATTGCAATGGGAATCAAAATAGAAATAGAAAAACAGTTGTGATGGGGAAAAGTTTACATTCTAAAGAGGGAAAACAACATATAAAAAAAGCAAAAAGAGAGAAGAAAAAAAAAAGACAAAAATGAGTAAGGAGGCTTGAGAAGGAGAAGGGTAAAGAAAGCCCAAAATGACTCTAATAGAGCAATGAAGACATGACTGGTCTTACCACTCTCGTTACATGGAAGTTCTGGGATAGAGAGACTGCACAGGGACAGAAGTTACTTAGAAAGTCTGAATTCTAGGAATGGGATGTTTCCAGGATGAAGAGTTAGAGCAATGGCAGATGTCCAGAGTACTTCCTGGAGAGGAATGAGGGTAAAATTCACCATCTGAGGAGGGTTAGCAATATGTGCAGAAATAAATATGAGCACAAATATAGGACAATATGGCATAGCAGATAGAGGATCTTGAACTAGACAGAAGAGTTTCAACATTACCTCAGGCACTTATTGGCTGTGCTACTTTGGTCAAATCAATCATCCTTTTTCAGTCTCACTTTTCTCATCTACAGGTAGTTTTGTCTGGTTATTGCCAAGACAACTTTTGGCCAATGATTTGCAGAGGAGAACAAGACACGAGATGAATGCCTGCTAGCTGGGAAGAAATCGATTCTCTCCCCCTTCCTAGACAATCCCACCCACCTAATTTCAACTCCAACTCCAGGTCTGCCCAGATCTGGGACCAGTGGAATGTCATTGATAGACTAGCCCCACCTTCCTATAGGATTGTGGGAGCTGCTTGATGGGAAAAGGGCTGCAATGGCCAGGTGTGGTGGGAAGGGAAGTGCAGTTTCCAGGAGTTTATCAGTACAATGCTCCTGAACCTGAAATGTTGTGACTCTATCATGCAATCGTGATTGCTGGAATCAGTTAAGACTCCTGAGAACAGAGTCCATAATCATTTATTCTCCCTTTCCCCTTTTTTCTTCTTTCCTGGGATGCCAGGAGGCTTATCTCTTTTTTCTTAAAAATCTGTTTATCTTCTGTTTGTACTTTGTCTTTTAAGTGGTTAACCATTGTATTGCTATTCTAGGTGTGTAGTTTCTCAAATCATCTGATTGGGGAAATGGAGAGGGGGGCAAGAGGAAAAGGGTGCTAAGTAGAGAGGGGGAAGATGAGATTTAGAACTGCATTATATTTCCAGAATGCTGTTTCTGGCTGAGGGTTCAGAATTGTGCAGTGAGGGTTAGGGAGAAATATTGGTTTCATTTTTACAACTTCCTAGGACAGCGATAAGTAGTTGAAAGAATCCAAAGTCAAGTTAGTAAGGCAAAAGACAGCCCCTGCCTTCAAATAGCTTACACTCTGATAAGGGAAACAGCATGCAAACAAATATACAAAGTAAACTATATACAAGATAAATAAAGAAATAATTAACAGAGGGAAGGCAGTAGATTTCAGAAACTTCCCAATAAAAGAAAGGATTTGATTTGAATGTTAAAGGAATTAGTGAGATCAGTAGGTATTCCTGACAAAGAGGACAGCCAGTTTTGAGCAAAGACTTTTGAGTCACAAACACACATGGTTTGTTCAGAGAACAGCAAAGAGATCATCCTGGCTGGAGCCATAGATGCTCTGGAGGTGGTGAGGGAAAGAAACTAGGGATAGGGAGATGATTTAGGAAGCTACTGACCAGTACAATAATTCTCACATCTCTTTTTGTTCACATGGCCACCATCCAAATCTATCCTTCATAGCCTCTTGCCTATTCTACTACAGTAACCTCCTTAATCTCTGCCCCAAGCCTCTTCCCTCTCTAATCCAAAATATTAATGCTACTAACAGCTAGCATTTACATAGTGTTTACTTTGTCCCAGGTGCTTTCTCAATATTTGATCTTCATGACAATTCTTGGGAGGTAGGTGCTTCACAATTAGGAAAATTGAGGCAAACAAATTTGTTCAAGGTCACATAACTAGTGTCTGAGGCTGGATTAGAACTGATGGTAATGAAGCAGAAAGAACACTGGGCCTGCCCCACACATCCTTTGAGTAGCACATTGAGTTAGAAAATCACAAATTAGCATAATTTGTCAGGATTTTTTAGGGAGTATTGTCATCTTTATTATGTTTGCTAGGCTGATCCAAGAGCACTTAATATTTTTCCAATTATTTAAGTCTGACTTTATTTGTGTGGAGACTTTTTTATAATTTTGCTCATATAATTCCTGACTTTCCTTTGGTAGATAGATTCCCAAATGTTTTATGGTATCAACAGTTATTCTGAATGGAATTTCTCTTTGTATCTCTTGCTGTTGGGTTTTGTTGGTGATGTATAAAAATGTTGAGGATTTATGGGGATTTATTTTGTAGCCAGCTACTTTGCTAAAATTATGAATTATTTCTAATAGCTTTTTAGTAGAATCTCTGGGGTTCTCTAGGTATACCATCATATCATCTGCAAAGAGTGATAGTTTGGTTTCCTCATTGCCTACTCTAATTCCTTTAATATCTTTCTCAACTCTTATTGCCGAGGCTAGTGTTTCTAATACGATATTAAATAATAATGGTAAGAGTGGGCAACCTTGCTTCACTCCAGATCTTACTGGGAAAGGTTCCAGTTTTTCCCCACTGCATATGATACTTACTGATGGTTTTAAATATATGCTCCTGTCAGGATTTTTTAAACTTTTCCCATTCCTACCCCAAGAAATTTTTGCGTAAGCTTGAGTATATAGGTTTACAAAATAGTAATACAAATCAAACATTTGTTGGTATTAAATCATAATTTTACGACCTCCCCAAGTTCAGTTACAAGACTCTATATGGGAATGAGAACCACAGTTTTAGAAACTGGCATCTATGCTATAGTGTAAGATAGCTATGAAATGGATTCCTGGACTTCCGGTTAAGATGGCGGAGAGGAGGCTCACAGTTGCATAAGCTCCGCGCTTTCTCTCACTATCCACTTCATTACAAGCCTCTGAATCAATGCTTGACTGAAAAAAACCCACAAATAGTTACCAAGAGAAGCCATCCTTGAGATCCGCCAAGAAAGGTCTGTCTTTACTGGAGGCTGGGGCGGTTTTAGATCGGGCGCAGGCTGAGGGCAGCGGCAGTGAGAGCACGGGAGCAGAGCTGAGAGGGGGTGGGGAGTGATCGTAGCCGTCTCTGCGGGGAGAGCTTCGCTACAGGTTTGGAACCTGCAGCAAGTCAACAGCCCAGCAGAGAAGCTAAAAACAGCGGGGCTGAAGAACACAACCGCAAACAGCTGGAGTCTCTCAGGACCTGGCCGCCCCTCAGTGACTCAGCACGCTTTGGGATCTCAGAGCGCAGGCGCAGCACAGTCCTGCTAGTGCCTCACTGCTGCCCCCTGCAGTCTGTAGAGGAAGCTCGATAACACACCCAGCCCCCCCCCCAAGAAAGACTCCAGTTTTTTCTGTTTTTCTTTGGTAGTTTGTCTCTGATTAATAGACAGAATGAGCAAGAAGCTGAAGAGGACTTTAACCCTTGACAGCTTCTACACAGATAGAGAGCAGACTCTAAATCCTGAGGAGACTAAAAACAGGCAGTCCCCAGGTGATTCCCCAAAGGAGGAGATCGTCTGTTCCTCAGCACAGATGAACCTCATAGAAGTGATTAAAAAGGCTCTCACAAGGGAGCTAGAAGAAAAATGGGAAAGCAGAGTGAGGCTTGGCAAAAGGAGAAGGAAGCTTGGGAAAAGGAGAGGAGGCTTGGCAAAAGAGCCTGGAGAAGTCAGTTAAAGAGAGAGTGGATAAAGAAGTAAAATCCTTGAAAAATAGGATTAGTGAACTGGAAACAGAAAACAGCTCTCTAAAAAACAAAATTGGCGAAATGGAAAAAAATTCCACAGAACAAAAGAACTCAATTGGACAATTAGAGAAAGATTTTAAAAAAGTGAGTGAAGAGAATACTTCACTGAAAATCAGAATTGAACAAGTGGAATTGAATGACTCGAGGAGACAAGAAGAATCAGTCAAGCAAATCCAAAAAAATCAAACAATGGAGAAAAATGTGAAATACCTTCTGGGGAAGACAACAGACCTGGAAAACAGATCCAGGAGAGACAATCTGAGAATCATTGGACTCCCAGAAAAACATGATGAAAAAAAGAGCCTGGACACTGTCTTCCAGGAAATTATCAAAGAGAACTGCCCAGAAGTCATAGGAACAGAGGAAAAAATAAACATTGAAAGGATTCATCGATCACCCACTGAAAGGGATCCTAAAATCAAAACACCAAGGAATATAGTGGCCAAATGCCAGAACCCTCAGATGAAAGAAAAAATATTGCAAGCGGCTAGAAAAACCCAATTCAAGTATCAAGGAGCCACAATAAGGATCACCCAGGATCTGGCAGCATCCACATTAAAAGATCGAAGGGCCTGGAATATGATATTCCGAAAGGCTAAGGAACTTGGTATGCAACCAAAAATAACTTACCCAGCGAGAATGAGCATCTTTTTCCAGGGAAGAAGATGGACATTCAACGAAGTAAGCGAATTTCATCTATTTCTGATGAAAAAACCAGAACTTAACAAAAAGTTTGATCTACAAATATAGAACTCAAGAGAAATCTAAAAAGGTAAAGATTAATCTTGGGAACTATATTTTGACTATATAGATGTATAAAGAATACATGTATACCTTGTTCTAGAAATTGATGTGGAAAGGACATTGTACCAGAAAAAGGGTAAAGTGGAGGTAGTACATCTCATGAAGAGGCATAGGAAACCTATTATATCTGAGAGAAAGAATGGAGGGGGATGAATATAGTGGGTATCTTACTGCCCTCAGAATTGGCTTTAAGTGAAAAATCTTAAGACATATTCAATCTATGGTGAAACTTCTCCCATCTCATTGAAAAGTGAGAAGGGAAAAGTGGAAAGGGAAGGAATAAGCTAAGCGGAAGGGAATACGGGAACTGGGAGGGAAAGGGGTAAGATAGGGGGAGGAACTCTAAGGCGGGGGGAGGGACACTAAAAAGGGAGGGCTGTGAGAAGCAAGGGGTGCTCACAAGCTTAATACTTGGAAGGGGGGGAAAGGGGAAAGAAGGGAGGAAAGCATAAACCGGGGTTAACAAGATGGCAAGTAATACAGAATTGGTCATTCTAACCATAAACGTGAACGGGGTAAACTCCCCCATAAAGAGGAAGCGGTTAGCAGAATGGATTAAAAGCCAGAATCCTACAATATGTTGTTTACAGGAAACACACCTGAAGCGGGGAGATACATGCAGGTTAAAGGTAAAAGGTTGGAGCAAAATCTACTATGCTTCAGGTGAGGTCAAAAAAGCAGGGGTAGCCATCCTGATCTCAGATCAAGCTAAAGCAAAAATTGACCTAATTAAAAGAGATAAGGAAGGACACTATATCTTGCTAAAGGGTAGCATGGATAATGAAGCACTATCTATATTAAACATATATGCACCAAGTGGGGTAGCATCTAAATTCTTAAAAGAGAAACTAAGAGAGCTGCAAGAAGAAATAGACAGTAAAACTATAATAGTGGGAGATCTTAACCTTGCACTCTCAGAATTAGATAAATCAAACCAGAAAATAAATAAGAAAGAAGTCAAAGAGGTAAACAGAATACTAGAAAAGCTAGATATGATAGATCTCTGGAGAAAATGTAATGGAGACAGAAAGGAATACACTTTCTTTTCAGCAGTTCATGGAACCTATACAAAAATTGACCATATATTAGGACATAAAAACCTCAAACTCAAATGTAGTAAGGCAGAAATAGTAAATGCATCCTTTTCAGACCACGATGCAATGAAAATTACATTCAACAAAAAAGCAGGGGGAAGTAGACCAAAAAATAATTGGAAACTAAATAATCTCATACTAAAGAATGATTGGGTAAAACAGCAAATCATAGACATAATTAATAACTTCACCCAAGAAAACGATAATAATGAGACATCATACCAAAATGTATGGGATGCAGCCAAAGCAATAATAAGGGGAAATTTCATATCTCTAGAGGCCTATTTGTATAAAATAGAGAAAGAGAAGGTCAATGAATTGGGTTTGCAATTAAAAATGCTAGAAAAGGAACAAATTAAAAACCCCCAGTCAAACACTAAACTTGAAATTCTAAAAGTAAAAGGTGAGATCAATAAAATTGAAAGTAAAAAAACTATTGAATTGATTAATAAAACTAAGAGTTGGTTCTATGAAAAAACCAACAAAATAGACAAACCCTTAGTAAATCTGATTAAAAAAAGGAAAGAGGAAAATCAAATTGTTAGTCTTAAAAATGAAAAGGGAGAACTCACCACTAACGAAGAGGAAATTAGAGCAATAATTAGGAGTTACTTTGCCCAACTTTATGCCAATAAATTCGACAACTTAAATGAAATAGAAAAATACCTCCAAAAATACAGCTTGCCCAAACTAACAGAGGAAGAAGTAAATATCCTAAACAATCCCATCTCAGAAAAAGAAATAGAACAAACTATCAATCAACTCCCTAAGAAAAAATCCCCAGGACCAGATGGATTTACATGTGAATTCTACCAAACATTTAAAGAACAATTAACTCCAATGTTATATAAACTATTTGAAAAAATAGGGATTGAAGGAGTCCTACCAAACTCCTTTTATGACACAGATATGGTACTGATACCTAAACCAGGTAGGCTGAAAACAGAGAAAGAAAATTATAGACCAATCTCCCTAATGAATATTGATGCTAAAATCTTAAATAAAATATTAGCAAAAAGATTACAGAAAATTGTCACCAGGATAATACACTATGACCAAGTAGGATTTATACCAGGAATGCAGGGCTGGTTCAATATTAGGAAAACTATTAGCATAATTGACTATATCAATAACCAAACAAACAAAAACCACATGATCATCTCAATAGATGCAGAAAAAGCATTTGATAAAATCCAACATCCATTCCTAATAAAAACACTTGAGAGCATAGGAATAAATGGACTTTTCCTTAAAATAGTCAGGAGCATATATTTAAAACCATCAGTAAGCATCATATGCAATGGGGAAAAACTGGAACCTTTCCCAGTGAGATCTGGAGTGAAGCAAGGTTGCCCACTATCACCATTATTATTTAATATCGTATTAGAAACACTAGCCTCGGCAATAAGAGTCGAGAAAGATATAAAAGGAATTAGAGTAGGCAATGAGGAAACCAAACTATCACTCTTTGCAGATGATATGATGGTATACCTAGAGAACCCCAGAGATTCTACCAAAAAGCTATTGGAAATAATTCATAATTTTAGCAAAGTAGCTGGCTACAAAATAAATCCCCATAAATCCTCAGCATTTTTATACATCACCAACAAAACCCAACAGCAAGAGATACAAAGAGAAATTCCATTCAGAATAACTGTTGATACCATAAAATATTTGGGAATCTATCTACCAAAGGAAAGTCAGGAATTATATGAGCAAAATTATAAAAAAGTCTCCACACAAATAAAGTCAGACTTAAATAATTGGAAAAAATATTAAGTGCTCTTGGATCGGCCGAGCGAACATAATAAAGATGACAATACTCCCTAAACTAATCTATTTATTTAGTGCTATACCAATCAGACTTCCAAGAAAATATTTTATTGATCTAGAAAAAATAACAACAAAATTCATATGGAACAATAAAAAGTCGAGAATCTCAAGGGAATTAATGAAAAAAAAATCAAATGAAGGTGGCCTAGCTGTACCTGATCTAAAATTATATTATAAAGCAGCAGTCACCAAAACCATTTGGTATTGGCTAAGAAATAGATTAGTGGATCAGTGGAAAAGGCTAGGCTCACAAGACAGAATAGTCAATTATAGCAATCTAGTGTTTGACAAACCCAAAGCCCCTAACTTCTGGGAAAAGAATTCATTATTTGATAAAAACTGCTGGGATAATTGGAAATTAGTATGGCAGAAATTAGGCATGGACCCACACTTAACACCATATACCAAGATAAGATCAAAATGGGTCTATGACCTAGGCATAAAGAACGAGATTATAAATAAATTAGAGGAACATAGAATAGTTTATCTCTCAGACTTGTGGAGGAGAAAGAAATTTGTGACCAAAGATGAACTAGAGACCATTACTGATCACAGAATAGAAAATTTCGATTACATCAAATTAAAAAGCCTTTGTACAAATAAAACTAATGCAAACAAGATTAGAAGGGAAGCAACAAACTGGGAAAACATTTTCACAGTTAAAGGTTCTGATAAAGGCCTCATTTCCAAAATATATAGAGAACTGACTCAAATTTATAAGAAATCAAGCCATTCTCCAAATGATAAATGGTCAAAGGATATGAACAGACAATTTTCAGAGGACGAGATTGAAACTATTACCACTCATATGAAAGAGTGTTCCAAATCATTATTGATCAGAGAAATGCAAATTAAGACAACTCTGAGATATCACTACACACCTGTCAGATTGGCTAAGATGACAGGAAAAAATAATGATGAATGTTGGAGGGGATGCGGGAAAACTGGGACACTAATGCATTGTTGGTGGAGTTGTGAACGAATCCAACCATTCTGGAGAGCAATCTGGAATTATGCCCAAAAAATTATCAAAATGTGCATATCCTTTGATCCAGCAGTGTTTCTATTGGGCTTATATCCCAAAGAAATACTAAAGAAGGGAAAGGGACCTGTATGTGCCAAAATGTTTGTAGTAGCCCTGTTTGTAGTGGCTAGAAACTGGAAAATGAATGGATGCCCATCAATTGGAGAATGGCTGGGTAAATTGTGGTATATGAATGTTATGGAATATTATTGTTCTGTAAGAAATGACCAGCAGGATGAATACAGAGAGGACTGGCGAGACTTACATGAACTGATGCTAAGTGAAATGAGCAGAACCAGGAGATCATTATACACTTCGACAACGATATTGTATGAGGACATATTTTGATGGAAGTGGATTTCTTTGACAAAGAGACCTGAGTTTCAATTGATAAATGACGGACAAAAGCAGCTACACCCAAAGAAAGAACACTGGGAAACGAATGTGAACTATCTGCATTTTTGTTTTTCTTCCCGGATTATTTATACCTTCTGAATCCAATTCTCCCTACGCAACAAGAGAACTGTTCGGTTCTGCAAACATATATTGTATCTAGGATATACTGCAACATATCCAACATATAAAGGACTGCTTGCCATCTAGGGGAGGGGGTGGAGGGAGGGAGGGGAAAAAAAATCGGAACAGAAATGAGTGTTAATATAATGTAATTATTAAATTAAAAAAAAAAAAAAAAGAAATGGATTCCTCAATTCTACATGGATGTCATAGCGATATTCCTAAAACATAGGTCTGACCATGTCAATCCATCTCTCAACTACAGTGATTCTTCATTACCTATCAGATCAAATACAACCTCTTGTTAGAAACTTTTCACAACCTTACTCAAATCAACTGTTCCAGTTTTATTTTTAAGCTTTAATAGGTTAAAACTCAGAATTTTTGGAAACTCTGCATATTATTCCTTTTCATGAATTCTTTGCTCCAGCAAAACTGGCCTTCCCAGACAACATTCTAGCTCCCATTTCTGTGCCTGGAATGCTCTCTATTTTCATCTTTATCTCTTGGAATACCTAGTTTTCTTTAAAGTCAAAGGTCTTTCCTGATTTTTATAAGATGCTTGTACCTACTACCCACCAGCCCAATTAAAGTGCTGGCATGTAATTGCCCTTTAATAATTACTTGTTGGATTGTACACAATAATAAGTAACCAGATTATGTGATGGACTTGGCTCTTCTCAGCAAAGCAGTCCAGAGATCTATTCACAGTACCATTTAGCTGCCCCTCTTAAGTCTAGGAAATCAACAGAACAGTAAACCTAATCCTGGTTTGTAAAGATGTGGGGTTTCTAAGATGTAAACACTCTAAATGAAAATTTAACAACCAGTTCTCAAAAACAGGTTAGAATAGGCTTTAATACATCCCGGTAAAATAATAAAACGATACATTTCCTTATGTAATATCCACAGTTGGTAATAGGAATAAAGAAAAGTCAGTATAAGAGATAAAGCAATTAGAGATAAGCTAAAAGAATCTGATTATGGAAACCAAGTAAGAAAGATAATTTCAAGGAGGTCATGGTTAACAATGTGAAATGATGCAAGTGAGTCAAGGAAAATGATTGGGGAAAAATGTCTATCATATTGGACAAGAATGAGTATGACCTTTGAGCAACAATAAATCAGTTTTTCAAATTATAGTTATCTTTTCCTTGTTGAGAGAGTTAGGAGACCATTACCTTCCAAATCTGGAAAATCCAGGTAAAAAATTTTGGCCCTCCCTTCACACCAGAGAACAAGTCTGATTTTTTTTGGGGGGGAGGAGGGGTTCTTTTATGTGTTGCATACAGAACCTTATTATAAAATTTGTGTTAAATATATAGTCATAGCTTTTGTATTGTCTGCTGGCCTTCCACAAAACTCCCCCAAAATTCTCATTT
>NC_067398.1:230801567-230820529 GCF_016432865.1 Antechinus flavipes
CAGCCTCTGCCTCTGCTTTCTTCTGCCTCCAACAGAGATGGAAGATCTCTCTTATCTCCTTCTGGGGAGCCCAGCTACCTACTTGCCGCGGAGAGAGGGCTTCTGGCGTAGCTCCACTGAAGTCCGTCAAAAGTGTTCTCTGCAGCAGAGTCGTTCCTCTCGAGTCCAGCGCGATCAGCCAGCCAAGAGGAAAAAAGTGTATTCTGGAATGGCTGTCTCGCCTTATATGTGAACCTTCTGAAAGAATGGGATTATGGGTTTTCTCCCATAGTGCTCTCTGGCCCAAAGAGTTTTAAGGTGTGGACTCTCTTGAAGTTAGAAAGTGTACTTTGTGAAGCTAGCATACTTATGGACTCCAATGAGTAAAGGTGGGAACACAAGCCTTGTCTTGATTAGTTCTACTTAGTACCTTGTTTCAGGTTCTGGCCAAAACAACTTCTTGTAAGATTAGATCAACTCTAATTAGTTAGCAGTTAGTAAGGATTCCAACAATGCCAGAATTAATCGGGAAAGGGACAGCTGCAGACAACGCTGGAGAGATCAGGGATGGGAGCAGAGCTTGGAGTGCAGTTTCTGGGATAACTAAAACTACTTTCTAGAGACAAACGGGGCCAAGGTGAGATCTCTTCCTCTTTCTCCTCACACTTCCTGTTCTTAAAACTTTTCTTTTTTCTATAACTTGCGGGATTCTTTAAGGTCAATTGTATTAAGTTGTACATATAGAATGTTTCCTTAGAAACTGAATCAGGATCATTATCATTGTAATATTCACATAGTTGATCTCCTACTAGTTTTCAATTATCTGTCTCTATTTCTTCTTCCTTGAAGAACCAAGGGGATGTGCATTCTAGTGTATCCATTGAGTCCATCAATCTGTTCCCAAGTTCAACCAAACCTTGCCTCTTAATTAGCCTAAGTATGCTTTTTGTAGATCTCCTTCTGGATCAGGTTGGATATGGGGAGAAACCTTTTCTTAATATCTGCCCCATTTCAGTTAGAAAATGAGAGTAACTAGTTTAGCTCTTAACAAAGTAAGTTCCCTGTTTGTCTATTAAAATACTCACCCTATTTCCTGGTCACCAGGACTTCTTCAGTGAAATTAGGGTCCTTAGTCCATGTTGGGTGCCAAAATATAAAGTCCAGGCTAGCTTCCTGTGGCCTCAGGATCAGCCAGAGTCAGGAGAAGTAAAAGTCCTTGGTCTTTAGGATGAGAATCAGGAAAACTGCCAGGAGTTTTGCCAAAGATCTCTTCTTGATTCTGGAGTCCGGAATCTCCATCTTCACCTCCTCGTCCTGCAGCCTAGTGTGTCTCATCTCTCTTACCCCACCCTCTAATCCTTGCCTACAATTATCTGTATACACCAAACATTGAGCCAGCACCAATGGTGAGAAGAGCCATTTTTCCAAACATATGCTGATAGAGTCATTGTCTCATATTGAATAGATAATTAGCCTTAAGTGCTTGGTTGTCTGATTCAAGCACACCTTTTCATAGTTTCAGACCTTTACATCAATTCAAAAGAATAAAAAGATAGTTTTACTGCACTGGAGGACAGTTGAGTGAGGGTAACAACAGTGGTGGAATGAATCCATAGAATGGTGAGATTTCTTCCAGCACTGTTTATCAATACTGTAAGTAGGATTGGAGGATATGGACGGTAAAACTGACTTATATTTGGAGTTTGGCAAGTTGTAAGCAGATACAGGATAATGGAGAAAAGCATTAGAGTATAGTGTAAAGTCAAACTGACTCAATGAAGAATTAAGGGTGGGAAAGGAGAATCACTAGAGCAGGAAAGAACCAAGATATGAAAATTTTGCAGATCTAATAATAGGTTCAAGAAGTGTAAAGAAAAGGAAAAAAAATAGAGCAGAAGATTGTTATCAGATAAAGGAAATTTTGAGTTCTTCATTAATCGCAAAAGACATGTATATGATGGTAGGTATGATCTTCCCTTTTTGTAATTGAGATGGAGGATTAAAATAGGTTTTAGGAATTTAGTGGACTGAAGAACTGGGAGCTTAGGATGTTTGAGTGTCAAAATGAATGTTGAAATCTCCTAGCAGAAATTGAGGCAAAAAAGCAAAACAAAACTGTGAATGAGATAACAAATTTATTAAGAAAAAAAGGAAAATTTTCCTGTGAAACAGATGATAGCAGTTCTTAGCATCTGGGTGATATATTTGAAGAGAGTGAACTAAAAGATAGGAGAAGTTGATGAATGAAAGCAGTAGGAAATACTGGAAGGATCAGTGAAGAGAAAGGAATACTCACATCTTCTATCCAATGATTTGGGAATTACCTTTTTAGAGAAGGAATGTCCAGGAATGTGGTGTTATTCCAAGAGAATCAGATTTTTGTGATTGCCAGAAGATGATAAGAAGAAGTCTAAAAGACCTAATCATTTTTTGAAAAGACTTCCCTGTCTCAATGTCAGAAGCTTTATTTGAAACTAAATCTTTTTCATTTTAAGACTAGCTTTCTGTTTATACACTATACAATCTCTCAAAAAAGTAAGAACAACCAATTACTTTATTATAAATCTCATCAGAGTAACAACATTATAGCTGTAATTATCTAAGATGATAGGCGTATTTGATAATATGCAAATTGTTTAACATCTCTGTGCCTTAATTTCTTCATCTGTAAAAGGAGATAATTGGATCAAATGGTGTCTAAATTTTCTTCCAGCTTTAAATATTATACTTTATAGTATTTAAAGTTATTATAATGTAAATATCATATCTTAATCAAAGGTTACTTTTACTAATGAAGAAACTGGTTATTAGCAGAACAAAATTTCAAATGCTCAAAAGATTGAGATTATATTCCTTTTCTTTCTTCCAGTTTCACACTATTACACACAATTGAATATATGGATGAATTTATAAATCATGTATACAGATGGTATGTATGCATTCATGTATATATACACTTAACAAATACTAGTTGGGGATGAAATAACATCAGGACAACCAAAAACATTTTCAGATCCTAATTGAATAGGCACTTTATTCTCTCTCTAAGAGCAAACAGGACAGATTTTTTTCTCCTCATTTTCTATCTCTACTTAGTAGTTCCATAATCTAGCTGTGAAATCTGTCTCTGCCCATTAGATTATAATGATGTTCCTGGCATAAGATCAGATGCAGGGATAGATATGGAAAAATGAGCAGAAGCTGGGGCAATGAGAGAAAGCAGTGATAGAAACCCTCTTAGGCATGCTTCACAATCTGACTTAATCTATCTTTCTAAGTTGATTTAATATTGTGCCCAATGAAGAACGCTACATTCCAGCCCAACTGACCTGTTTAATGCTTTCCATAAATGACATTCCATCTCTAATTTCTGTCCCATAGATTGTCCCATTGCTTGGAGTTCTGTTTCTCCTTACTTCTACCCATGTCCATTATAGGCTTAGTTTAAGTGTTATCACCCCCACCCAAAATATTAAAACCTTTTTTATCATTTCAGTTGTTAATCACAACTCCAAGATGATTTTGTATTTTTTAATTAATATTTTTCATTTACTTGTCTCCCAAGAATGGAAGCTCTTGAAGACACGGACTTCTTTCATCTTTATCTTTATATTCTCAGAGCCTTGTTGAATTGAATTGTCATATATAATGATGGGTGCATGAAGTGGCATTATCTGGTTTATCAAGCAGCTTCCTTTTCTAAATAATGAGCATATGAAAGAAATATAGACCATACTACCAGTTAGCAGGTTTATAGCACTGTAATTATAGATACAATCCTATCTCCAAAACATAATTTCCCTTGACTAGGGGAAAACAGAAGTGAAGGATGGTAAAAAGGAAGGAAGTAAAAGAGAGACAGAGTCAAGGAAACATAAAAAGAAAGAGAGACAGAGAAAAAACAGGGAGATAAAAATTGGGAAGACAATAATACAAAGAGAGAAACAGAAAATAACAGTGACAGAGACAGAAAGAAACAGAGAGGTAGAGACAGAAGTAAGGAGAAAGAGACAGACACACAGAGAAGGAACAGAAAAAGACAGAGAGACAGAGATGAAGAGGCAGAGAGACAAGAACAGTGACAGAGGGAGAAACATAGAGACAGAGAAAAGATAAAGACAGGGACACAAAGAGACAGACTGGAAAGAGATAGAGAAATAAAGACACAGGGAACCAGATACACAGAGACAGAAACAGAAAGACAGAGGATGACAGAGACACAGAGAAATACAGAGGCAGAAATGAAGTGACAAAGACAGAGAGAAATAGAATACAGGGAAAGAGATGGAAACAAGAGATAGAGACAGAGATAGAAGACACAGAGAGAGTCAGAAAGACAAAGACTAGCACACACACAGACAAAAAGAGAAAGAAAGGAATTTGTTTAAGTAGGAATAAATTATACAGGTGAGCCATCTTCCCAAAGTTATTACTGCTTAATATTATTTAATTGTAATTAACATTGTAATTGTCAAGCAAAAATTAGTTTTGGTAAACTGGTGGGAAAGCTCATAAGGACACAGTATTAGTCTTAATATTTTATGACTTAGAGCTCTTGTTCTCAGATTCAATCTTTTTCCTTCATGGAACAACAGGGCTTAAGAACAGGAGTTTTAAAAGTGATCTGATTTAGGCTCCTTTATCTAATGGATAAAGAAACTAATGTCTGGAGAAATGACACTGGACAAGTCAATGTCACTCATGTAGTACACAGGTGAGCAGTGATTTAAATGTTTATATAGTGTTCTCTTCATTACATCATATCATTTCTTATTGATCAAAATCACATCATTCAAACTCAGCTGCTCAGCAATAAAAAAATGTGTATTATTAGATAGCTAAATTTGTGCTATAATATTATTCAATTTACCATGAAACTATCATAATTTTCCTTTGTTTTTAAGCAAATCCTGTACAGTATTTTTTTTTAAATGTGTCTTTCTAGGTGACATGAGTATAATTACTTTTAAAACTGCTTCCTATTTTGTTTGTCAGGGAAATCTTTATAAGTGTTCTGTTTATTTAATAAAAAATAGAAAGTGCTATCAGTTGCATTTTTCTTGGAATCCCAAACCATTATTTCTTTGCCAAAAGATCAGTCTGCCAACAATTAAAACATTTCAAACTTACTTTTCTCATATTCAACTAAGTGACCTTGCAGTATATTAGGAAGCCCAAGGGCACCAGGTAATTTATATTAGTTAGTAATCATGCTCACTCCAGATACTAGGCAATGTATTTTTATCTGTTGAGTTATTAATTGTAAAATAGGTATATATTTTCCTTATTTACTTTATTATAAAGAGTTCCAAAGTCAATACCCTGTGCTGAAATATTGTTGTCAAGGATTTAAGATAAAATAATTTCTTCAGAGTCAGCTGAATAAGATGGTACTATAAAAGTTCCTAAAGGAACTACCTTACCTACACACACACACACACACACACACACACACACACACACACACACACTCGGCAAAGACTTTGAATGGCTTTAGATAAAATAGTGCTCATGAGTAAATTCCTCAATCTAGTCTAGTACTATATATACAAGGAAGATAACCAAAAGCTTATGAAAGTTCAGAGTGGAGGAAAAGGGAAACAGAAATTACCATATACTCTACATACTACCAAAATGGCTTGTCTTGAGCCTTGGCAGAAGGAAGGGATACCAGAGTATATGGAATAATTCCATATAAGAAGCAATTTTTGACATCTAAATGGTTCATGTTGGAGCCACAACAAAGGAGGGAAACAACTCTGGGTTGATAATTGTGAAAGGAGAAGGAGACAGAAATGGAACTGAGGTCAACAACAACACGGGAAACCATAAGAGGATAGAAGCCTGGAATTGCAAGATTTTAGCCGCCTCATTAAAAATGGTTTTAGGAGCAGTATTCAGCTTCTATGAGGCACAAAAGTTGATCACTCCATATAAGAGCACAGAAAGAGTAAAATAGAATTTGGCACAAAGTTGCTATTCAAAAATTGAGGCTAGGGATAAAAGTAAAAAGGAGAAAACTAATACTGAAAGGAAATGCAATGGGTTGAGAGAAAATGAAGAGTCAAACCCAGAAAAGGATAATGACTCCACATTAAATGTAATTGAAGACTAAGAGAGAAGAATGGCTTACCTTTTAAAAACTCCAAGATTTAAGAGAAATATTGAAGCAAGAAATTATAAATAAAATTTAAAATTAAATTAGAGATCTTAAGAAAAAAGTAAAGGGAATGCTTTTGCTTAAAATAGAAATTAGAAACTATGAGTAATGTAATGGACTTTCTGAGAAACAACTTGGATTGAATAGAAATAAAAATTCAATTAAACAACACTATCTCTTAGAATAAAGTAAAAATAAAAACATTAGAAAAATATGTAAGGTAACTATTATTGAAAACAACTGAACCAAAAAGTATTTTAAGAACAAGATAACTTGAGACTCACTGGATTCCTTGCATATCATAACCAAATTTAAAACAGCAACAACAACGTTTGGATCCATATTTCAAGAAATTATAAAATAAAACTGTTTAAATATATTAGAACCAGAGTGCAAAATAAAAATAGAACAATGCCCTCATTTGTTCCCAAAAGAAACTCTAAAATTTAAAACTCTTATTATTATGAAAGTCTAAATGTAGAGCTTTTAGGTCAAAGAAAAAATATTAGAAGCAGAGAGAAAGGAAGAGTTTAAGGATGAGGGAGTTACAGTTAGGATGACATAAGAATGAATCATAATTACAATAAAGGAAAGGAAATTTTATAATATGGTATTCCAAAAGGCAAAATAAAAGACAAGTAATAATTAATCATGAAAAATTGAGTATAGTCCTATAGGAGAAAAATGAATTTTTGGTAAAAACAGATGATATTTAAACTTTCCTAATGAAAATACCACAAGAGACAAGAGAAACCTAGAAATGAAATCAAATTTAATTTACTCAGGTAAATGGGTAAATTACATCAAGTATTGATGTTTTCATAAGGGGGAAAAGGATAGGAACTCTTTCAAAATCTCACTATTTAAAAGGATTACAAAAAAGAATAATGAAAGATTTGAACTAAGGGGGAGGGAGTAAATTAGTTTTATTGATTTTAAGCTAGAAAAGAAAGGGATATATAATAAGGAAGGAGATAGTCATAATTGGGCTAATTAGAATAAGAATAAGATAAGACTACTATGGACATACAAGTAAGACTGGAGAAGAATGGGTATTTCATGACCCTCATTTTGAATTGGGCAAAGGGTTTTTAACACATATACACATTTTGATGTAAAAACTTATTAAGTAGCTAAATAAATGGGGAAAGGATGAAGAGATAAGAGTTTACAAGGCAGGATAGAACTGGGGAAGAATAGTCACAAGAAAACAATAGCTTCATAGGTTGGATAAAAAAGGGAAAAAAATGGTTTAAAAGTATTGGAAGCCTAGGAACCAATGACTGAGGTATATATATTTGTACAGGGGAAGACAGAGGATTAAACCTCTTCAGTTATAGAATAGCAATCTTAATCATATTCCTTTACTTTCCTTAAATTCTTCTAAATAAAGGATATGGCAGCAAAAGTGTAAGAGGATAATAAAATAAGAGAGATATATAATTTACAATCATTATTTTCAATCTGAATGGAATGAAACATCCAAAAATAGATTGGAAATTAGAATGAATTAGAAAAAAAAAGAATCTAATGGTATTTTCTTTACCACAGGAATTATACTTGAAACAGAATGTTTCACATTGATTTAAAATGAGTGGCTAATGCAAAATTTATTATTTCTTAGAAAAATTTAAGGGACCAAGAATGGCAAAAAAGAATGCAAAAAGATAATAAAAACAGTTAAAATATGTAAAGAGGGAAGCTTCTTTATGATTAAAGACACTTTAATTAATGAAGTGCTAATGCTTTATTTACATTAAATAATATAACATCTAATTACTCAAAAGAAAAGCTAATTGAATTATATGGAGAAATACTACTGTATTATATTTGGGAACCTCAAAAGACAATCTTTCATGTCTAAATCAATCTATCAAAATGACAAAAAAGAAAGAAATTACGGATTCGAATAATGTTCTTAGAAAAATGATAGATTCAAACCTTAAAATGAAGACCAAATAAGGTAATTTCAAAGAAAATATGAATCAAATAACAACAAATCATGGAAACAGCAAATTTCTTTAAAAAAAAAAAAGAGTAGTGAAAAAATATAGCCAAACTTCAGAAATATAGAATATTTTGGTCATATTTCTTTTGTCTTTTATTGAAGAAATGCTTAGCTATATACCTTCAATAAAAGACAAAAATGATGCATTAATGAATTGAGAATTCAACTAAAACAATAAGAAATTTAAAGATTTAAACAGTAGAAATTTTGAAAATCAAAGTGATAAAAAGGAGAAAATAGATAAAGCACTAGTAAATTTAATTTAAAATGGAAAACCACTTATTCTACTCAAAATACAAAAAAAGAGGATTAGCAAAAAGAAAAAGAAAAGAAAAATTTTAGAAGTTATTTTTCTTAATTATGTATAAAATGGATAATGGATGGATATTTAAAAATTAAAAGTACCCAATTAAAAGAGAAGTAAATAATTTAAATAATTTATGAAAAAAAATTCTGAACAAGTTATAATCTGGACTCTAAAAAGAAATAAGAAATCTAGACCTGGTCACTTTTAAATGGATTCTAACAAACATTTTAAAAAATCCATTGTTTACAAAAAAGGAAAAAGAAGAATACTGCCAAAGTATATTAAATATGCTCTACCTAAGCTAGAGAGATATAAGCAGAAATAGAAAGCCATAGACTAATATCTCTAATGGATATTGTTAAAAATACAAAATAAAATGAAATAGAAAATAAAATATCAAGAGACAATAGCAAAATATTAAAAATGATTATTATACTATAGATTGAAATTTTGCAGTAATGTAAGTTTTTTTTCAATTAGTAAATCTGCCCTTCTAAGATTTACAATTCAGGAAGTCTACTGCTCATACAAAAGCTGACTGCAATCCTCTGGGTTCTATTACAAAAAGAGGTTATCCCTCCTGAGTTCAAGGAAAAAGAAATAGTTTTCCTGGAACATTCACAGAAGGATCTCACTTTTAGTCAGTCACTTCCAGAAAGATTCTTGCCAGAGTCCTTAATAGGTTGGCCCTTTACTTGGAAGATGGTAATCTATTTGTGGCTTCAGCTCATATTGGTCTGATCAGCCAGAGTTTGACCAACTTTATCTTGACTTCAACATCATAATATAATTTTAGTCTTCAAGCATGAAGCAAAACAACTCCTAAGATCAGAATCTGCTAAAAAACAATAATGAGAATCAGATAATAGAATAATTGATATGATTTTAGTATGAATCATTTAAATGAATGAAAAAAAAGAGAAATAAAGAGCAGAAATGACATTGCCACTTACTATAATAATTTTGTCGAAAGGCTTAATCAAAGTAAACTGGGTTTAAATTGACGTATAGGAATTACCTGAAAGAAGTTGTGCCTAGATTGCTATGGGATTCCATGTACATGAAAATTAAGAAAATGGACCCTTTGGCAATAATAAATATCTTGGATACTACTCATGTGGTAACTCAATTCTGAAAAGGTTTGGTGATTTGAGATGATGAGGAACTCCCCTTATTGTCCACTAATCAGCAAGATTATTTATGCTTCAATAGATTTTTAAGAAAGCATCTTCAGTGTTTTTTTACTTTCAAGATGGGGATTGCTTCAGAACACTTTTGATCAGCTACTTGAAAGAGTTGAAGAGGGGTGCTTCTAAAGCACAGATATAACTAGACTGCCTTTTTTGTTTTTATCTGATCATGGATGAATACTTATCTATTCTGAGATGGTTGTAACCAGGCTTAAAATGACCCCATCAGATAAGGGGTTGAGATTACCTAAATTATTTTGATTAAAACAGATTAACAATCCAGTGATGAGTATGAAATAATTACTGCTGTTCTTCTAGTACCTTGTATATAAGGAGCTGAGGAAGGAATTGAAAGCCATACTAAATGGATAGATTTCTTTGCCACAAACTTTTGAGACACGATAGACAAGAGTCAGAGTTTATAAACTCAATCTATGTACAAGCAATTGACACTTTTCCAGTTGTTTAGATCTGACTTTATTTGTGTGAAAAGTGTTTTGTAATCGTGTTTATATAGTTCCTGGATTTGTCTTGGCAGGTAAACTCCCACATATTTTATTGTTTACAGTTATTTTAAATGGGATTTCTTATTCTCTCTCTTGCTGCTGGGTTTTGTTAGTAACATATAGAAATGGTCATGATTTATGTGGATTTATTTTACACCCTGAAACTTTGCTAAAGTTCTTAATTGTTTCTAGAGATTTTTTTAGTTGATTGTCTAGAATTCTCTAAATATATCATCATATCACCTGAAAAGAGTGATAGTTTTATTTCCTCTTTACCTACTCTAATTCTTTCAATTTCTTTTTCTTCTCATTGCTAAAGCTAACATTTTTAATTAAAGGTTTTAATTTTTCAAAACATATGCATGATCAATTCTTTAACGTTAGCCCTTGCAAAACCTTGTGTTTCAATTTTCCCTCCTTTCCCTCATATTCTCTCCTAGATGGCAAGTAGTCCAATATATGATAAACATAGTAGAAATACATGTTAAATCCAATATATGCAGACATATTTGTACAATTATTGTGTTGCACAAGAAAAATCAAATCAAACCAGTAAAAAAAAAAAGTAGAATAAAATGCTAGCAAGCAACAATGAAAAGAGTAAAAATGCTATGTTGCGAACCACATTCAGTTCCCTCTGAATGTAGATAGCTTTTTTCATCACTGAACAATTGGAACTGGTTTGAATCATCTCATTGTTGAAGAGAGCCACATCCATCAGAATTGATCATTGTATAACCTTCTTGTTGCTGTATATAACGATCTCCTGGTTCTACTCATTTCATTTAGCATCAGTTTATGTAGGTCTCTCCAGGCCTTTCTGAAATCATGCTGCTAGTGGTTTCTTACAGAACAATAATATTCCATAACATTCTTATACCATAATTTATTCAGCCATTTTTCAACTGATAGGCATCCATTCAGTTTCCAGTTTCTTGCCACTACAAAAAGGGCTGCTACAAACATTTTTTGTACACAATATTAATTTTTTGGTAAAATTTTGATTCCAATATTTTTTCTCCTTTCTTCTCTTACCTCCTTTCTCCCCAAGAAGCAGGCAATTGATATAGTTATAGTTTATATATAAAAATCAATATTTTAAACATTTTTTCATATTAGTCATGTTGTGAAAGAAAAATCAGAACAAAAGGGAAAAACATGAGAAAGAAAAAAAAGAGGAAAAGTTGAAAATAGGATGCTTCAAATTTGCTGTCAGTCTTCATAATTCTTTCTCTGTGGATGGTATTTTCCATTCCAAGATTTTGGAATTGTCTTGAAGCACTGTATTGCTAAGAAGAGCTAAATCTATCCTAGTTGATTATCACAGAATCTTGTTGGTACTGTCTATTACATTCTACTAGTTCTGATCACTTCATTCTTGATTGTAACATACTTACCATCATCAGAGATTATTCATTAACATCAAAATGTCTACTTATCTTGGCTATGGTAAAAGGAACTAATCTGTCAGTGGTTGGATCAGGTCATCTTTCAAGTCAGTCTCATCTCTAAGAATTTTTAAGTCTTTATTCTCAAGGTAATTATTCAAATAATTAAATTAGTACATCACTTTTGCCAGAAATATTTGAAAATGCCAAATTATTGAAAATATATTTGAAATATTATGTTAATTTTGAAATGTTTATGCATAAATATTAGTGAGGAGTACATGCAGGATAAAATTTGCTATACTGCTAGTCCCAATGGTATACATATTTTCAAAACTGTAAGATCAGTCAAAAAGTATCTTTTCTTAGAAAACAGCTATGCAAAAAGAAAATCAATTTACAGGAACCTGACAACACCTTATTGTAACTATGTAAAATCAGCAATGTAAAAATTGGGACACTGCCACAATGATTTGTCATGACTGTTTGCAATTTTAAAGAAAATACATTTGAGAAGAGTTTGCCCTGAATCTTTTTTCCTAAATGGAGTCACAGATTATAGGTTTACTGAATGCTCTAAAAGTTTTTATGTTTCCTTTCAAAGAATTGACATTTCAATTTCACCTACAGTAAATCAGCAATGAATAATTTTAGCTCTTCTGTATCTTTTGATCAATTCAAGAAAGACACTTTTAATGTTTCCTTACAGTTGTATAATTTACTAAAAGTTTCTCTTAGGTAAATCAAGTCACTGAAAAATATTTATATGTAGTGATGAAAAGGAGTGGGTTCATGAAACTTCAATTACTTTTTTCTTGCCTTCCTGAAGAGTGCTATTCTTGATGAATGAAAAAAAGAAAAAAAGTATTGATTGAAAAGTAACTATATTTTACTAAGCTCTGGAGAAACAAAATTATACCAAACAAAAGCAACATTTAAAAAGAGACAATGTCTACCTTTAGGGAATTGATATTCTATTTAGGGAAGACAATATTATAAACTAGCATTGACTATGAAGTGGTCTTTTGTTCAGGAAATATATAAGGACAGTGATTGCTATCATAGAACATTTGAGTAAGATATTTTCCAGGAAAGATAGTACTGATTTGATTACTATTCTCAGAGTTAAATGCAGAAAATTGAAGAGACAATGGGAAATACATGTGATGACATGGCATGAACATGATTCAAATACAACAACATAAGAGGTGAGTAAATAAAGTGAACACTCACCCATCAGAAGCTGAGAGTCTCAAGACAATACCTGGGGTCCATAACTGAAAATGCATGCTGAGCACAGGAGCATGATAACATGAAGATGGCTATGTAGTGCAGACAAAAGTGTTTCTTTTTTATTGAATTATTTGGATAATTTCCTTGTGAATATAAAACCAGAGAATTTCTGAAATAGAATGGATCTAGTTTAATCTATGAGTGAACAGGAATCCTCTGTACAATATCTGTGGCAAATGATCATCTCAATCTGGCTTGAGGATTTTCAGTGATGGTTATCTTGCTTCTGTTCAAGTTAGATGTGTGTTCTTATCAACAATAGAGAAATAACAGTTACCAGAAAGCTCCTTTTATATTCTCTTCAGTTTTCTAATATCTAAAATGAGTGATTGATTTGTATATCCCTTGTACATGGTACATTACATTTTGCATAACTTCATAGAAGCCTCTTTCCAAGTTTTTTAGAGAGAATCCTCATCATTTCTATGGCACAATAGCATCCCTTCACAATTACATACCACAATTTATTCAGCCATTCCCCAGTAAATGAGGTTTCCCTCAATTTCCAGTTCTTTGCCTCCAGAAAAGAGCTGTTACAAATATTTTTGTATGTAGGTCCTTTTTCTTTTCCTTTCTTGTCTCTTTTTAGTATATAGACCTCGTGAAAGGGTATACATGATTTTATAGTCCTTTGGATGTACTTCCAAATTGTTTTATAGAATGTTTGAATCAGTTTACACCTCCACCAAATAGTGCATTCATGTCTTATTTTTTTCACATTCCCCCCAATATTTGACATTTTCCTTTTCTGGCCTATTAGCTAAATCTAATAAATATGAGGAAGTACATTAGAATTGGTTTGATTTAATGAAAGGATGTCCATCAATTGGAGAATGGTTGAGTAAATTGTGGTATATGAATGTTATGGAATATTATTGTTCTGTAAGGAACGACCAGCAGGATGAATACAGAGAGGACTGGCGAGACTTACATGAACTGATGCTGAGTGAAATGAGCAGAACCAGGAGATCATTATATACCTCAACAATGATACTGTTTGAGGATGTATTCTGATGGAAGTGGACCTCTTTGATAAGAGAGCCTTAATTGATCAAAGATGGACAGAAGCAGCTACACCCAGAGAAAGAACACTGGAAATGAATATAAACTGCTTGCATTTATGTTTTTCCTCCCGGGTTATTTATATCTTCTGAATTCAATTCTCCCTGTGCAACAAGAAAACTGTTTGGTTCTGCACACATATATTGTATCTAGGATATACTGCAACCCATTCAACATGTAAAGGACTCTTGCCATCTGGGGGAAGGGGTGGAGGGAGGGAGGGGAAAAATCAGAACAGAAATGAATGCAAGGGATAATGCTGTAAAAAATTACCCTGGCATGCGTTCTATCAATAAAAAAAAATTATTTAAAAATAAAAAAAAAAGAATTGGTTTGATTTGTATTTCTCAAATCAATAGTGACTTTTTTTCATTAATATCTTTGATTACTTTATCTGAAAATTGTTAATATCCTGAATGGCTCTTATTTTTCTTTTATAACTATTATATATTTGAGAAATGAGACCTTCATTAGAGAAATTTGCTTCAAAATTCTTTTTCACAATTTACTATTGTGAATAGTACAATTTTTACAATTTTTACTATTCCTAACTGCATTTCCCCAATTTATTCTATTCTCTCTTCTTTCATCCTTTCCTTCCTTGAAAGTGTTTTCTTTCTGACTACCCCCTCCTTAAATATGCCCTCTTTTCTATCATCCTCTTCCTTTCTCATATTTTTTTCCTCTTCTACTTTTCTGTAGGATAAGAAAGATTTCTATGCCCTATTTGGTGTTGATTTATTCTCTCTTTGAGCCAATTTTGCTGAAAGTAAGGTTCACTCACTCATTCACCTTTCCTACCCTCTTTTCCCTCAATTGTAAACACTTTTAATTGTCTCTTTTATGGCAGATAATTTACCCCATTATGCTTCAGATGAGTCCCTGCCTTTACTTTGCCATCTTGATTCTACTCCTCCCCTATTTTACTTGTGATATCACTGTTTATGTCTAAATCATTTATCCATTTTAACCTAGTTTTGTCATATGGTATGAGATGTTGGTTTATATGTAGTTTCTTCCAAATTGCTTTCCAGTTTTTCTAAGCAATTTTTGTCAAATATTGAGTTTTTACTCCAGAAGTTTGGATATTTGGGTTTATAAAACACTATATTATCATGGTCATTTACTATTGCACATGTAATCTTTTCCATGGATCCATTACTCTATTTCTTAACCAGTACCAGGTTATTTTCATGATTACAGCTTTATAATATAGTTTGAAATGTGATATTGTTAGACTGCCTTTATTCACATCTATTTTTCATTGATTCCCTTGATATTCTTGGCCTTTTGTTCTACGAGATGAATTCTATCATATCTTTTTCCTAGTTACGTAAAATAATTCTTTGGTAGTTTGATCAGTACGGCACTTAATAAATTAGCTTAAATAAATAAATATTATATAATATATATAACATAAATAAAATTTATTTTATTATAATATTATATTATTCTATAATTTTCTCTATAATTCTGTAATTTTTATTATATTGGATCAGTTTATTCATGACCCAGTGAATATTTCTCCAGTTCTTTAGAACTGTTTGTGTGGAATATTTCATAATTCTGTTCATTTACTACCTGGCTTTGTTGTGGTTAAAATCCCAAGCATTTTACATTGTCTGCTATTATATTAAATGGAATTTGTCTTTCTCTCTTTTATAACTTAGTTTTGTTGTAGTATGTAGAAATGCTGATGATTTATGCATCCTGGTACTTTGCAGAAGTTAACTGTTTTCAACTAGCCTATTAAGTGATTCTCTAAGTATATTATTATATCATCTGAAAAAAGTGATAATTTTATTTCTTCATTGTTTATTTTTAATTCCTTTACTTTTCCTTGTGTCATTGCCAAAGTTAGTATTAATAACAGAATATTGAATAATAATAGTAATAATGGGCATCCTTTCTTCACTCCTGATCTTATTTTCACATTTATTCCTTTCATTTTTGTTCCTTTACATCTTTCACATTTATTTCTCTCACACTTAATTTTTGCTTTTGGTTTTAAATAGATATTACTTATTTTAAGGAACTCTCCATTGATTCTAAGGTATTCTAGTGATTTTAACGAAGACTAAATCCTTCAGTCCCTTGGGGCTGGAAGTGGTACTGCTTTTCAGCATCTTTGCTCCCTCTTAACTGAAAGTGCTCCTCTTTGAACTGTGATTCAGAAGTGAGCATGTGATGGAATTGCTAAACAGCTTCTAGTTCTGTGTTCAGTACTAGGGTCCCCTGTAATCTCTTTCTGACTATCTGCCAAATGATCTTGCCATCTCTGGCTTGAGAGTTCAAAATGACACCCTCTACTCTCAGCTATTCTCACCACTTGTGCTGAATTCACTTTATCTCTAGACTACCTTCTATCCCCTTGCCACAAATCTTTCCTTCTAACCTCTCAACTTGTTTTGGACTGGAAAAAATCCTACACTGATCTTTTATAGACTCAGTCCCTGCAAACTTCTATTTGAAGTATAAGTTATTTGGAGGGAAATGTTGAGTACTTCCATTCATCCATTTTTACATTACATTTTGATGATGTTTACGTATCAACTTTCTAGAAAAATATAATTGTAGTTATATGATAAATGATTAAATCCTTTTTAATATGTCAACCTTAATATATGGAGTCTTTTAGAATTCTCTTCTGTATAGGAAATAAAACACATGTCTTGATTCATATTGTAAAAATTGCATTTTATGAAATAACAAATACAATTTTGTTGACAACCTATTATGAACAAATATTTTGAATTCTCTCTTGTACAAAAATACTTCAAGAATCCTAAGGTGTTTTTGTTGTTGTTATTGTTGTTGTTGTTGTTATTCTCTCCTGATAATCATAGGAAGAACATTTTAAACTATACCTATCGATACTGATTCTACCTTTACAGATGCATTTTTAGTTGACACAGAATGTAAGGATATTCAATCAAAAGTATAGTTCCTCTATTATATATCTGAACATTGATTTTCATTAATGTACAGGGTTAATTATAGATGCAGCTTTAGTTACTTCATTACTGAATTAATCTCACTTCATTAGGATGCCTTTGCATTTTAGAATGCCAGAATCTGAATTTGTTGTTGGGTCAAAACAACTTTGACAGCTAAAATAAGCCATGCTTTGATTTATGGAGGGATTTTTGTCATTTCCTTTTACCAGTCAAAACAGCCTCTCTTTAAAAAAAAAAATTAATGAAGTTCTTTGCAAGACTCAATCATCATTACAAATAAAAAGGAAATATAAACTAGGTATTCAATGTAATAGGAAACCTTAGTGTGATCATGACAGAATTTTAGCATTTCTTTTATTTATTAAATGACAAGATTGATTTAATTGAAATTGTGGTGCCTACCATCAAAAGAAAATTGTTTAGTATTCATTATCTTAATAATAGCTGACTAATAGCTGACCAATGTGTAGCATTTCAGGTTTTCCAAAACACCACACATAGAGTTATTTTATTTTTCTTCACATTAGAATTATGAGGAATTATTCTTATTTTTATTGATAAGGAAACTAAGGCTTAGGAAAATCAAGAAAGATACCTGTGCCATACAGCAAAATTCAAAATCAGTCTCTGACACTGACATGACTTTAGATAATTTAGGCTTTCCATTATACTAGACTATCTTTGGAATGGTAAATGGGACAATAGATCTGCTAAATATACCTGAAAGAAACTAAGAGCTAAAGTGAATGGGCATGTTTTAGTTGTTAATTGATATTTATTGTTAAAGACATTCTATTCAGAGTACATTTAGATGTTTTCTCAATTCTTAGATCATTTGACCTTATAAATTATATTATTCTAACAATAATAAAATAGAATGAATGCCTACTCAATAAAAAAATTAAAAATAAGTAACTTACACCCATGTAGAATAAAACCAAATGGCTATATATAAAATTGGATGAATATTTGTCATTCTATTCACCACTGAGTTACTTCTCAAATTTGTTTTGTTAATGCAAAAAATAAATAACCAAGAATACCCATCAACTGTTAATTTCATAAATAACTTAACTATATTAGCTTATTGCTCCCTCTTAACTGAAATTACTTCTCTTTGAACTGTGACTCAGAAGTGGGCATAGGTGATGGAACTGCTATACAACTTTCAATTCTGTGTTTAGTGCTAAGGTCCCCTATAATCTCTGACTATCTGTTAAATCATCTTGCCATCTCTGACTTGACAGTTCATTAAAAATATTGGATCAATATATTCAGTGATAGTCCTTGCTTGCTTCAGAAAAAGTTAATCACAAAAAGGTAAATGTATTGATAGGAATTATTGTGAGGGTGAATAGGTAGTTTCTGCTCAGTTTCTTGTATTAAAAAAACATGGGATTTAATGTGATTGGTTTTTCTTGCAAAGAAGAGATTAGTATAAATGGTAATTGTATGGATATGAGCTTGGGTTCTCAAAAGCCCTGAAAGCTGAACAGAATTTAGAAACCCAGAGATGAACTTCATTTCTGTTACCAAAGGGTCAATCTAGCTAACTCCAGATAGGCTTAGCTATAGAATAATGAATATTTTAAACTCAAAAACCATTTATAAAAGAATGAGAGGGCTACAACCTCGGTCAATATTACAGATACTTAATGTATTAAGAATAATTGCCACATATAGAACAAGGAAGGCAGAAAAGCTAGGAGGTAGAGATGAAGAAAGGAAGAATTCCAGAGATGGATAACAAACAGCCTGTGAAAATGTTTTGGAATCAAGAGTTGTAGTTTTTTGGGTGAGGAAAAGCTAGTAGGACAGAGTTACTGAATCACAAAATAGGTGATGTAGAATGGATTATAAAAAGACTAGAAATATAAGGAGACTTTATGAACAATTTTAAAATCTCCAAAGAAGATTTTATATTGCATTCTGAAGGCAATAGAAAAACTTTGGAACAATGCCTCATGTGATAGAAGTATTCCAGGGAGAAGATATGGCAAAGCAATAATTTTAGAGAAGATTTTATATAGAATTGAACTGGTTTACCATAGAGTCAAGATAAGAGAGAGGGATATTGCTGACATGATGGCCTAAGAAATATGAAAAAAAAAG